>NC_056751.1:22596721-22741721 GCF_019279795.1 Protopterus annectens | reverse complement strand
AGAAGGAAAAAAGGAAGGGTGTTGTATTGACTGATTCAAAGACAACTCATTAACCAACCTTGACATTAAAGAAGGATTACTATAAAAGGGATACCCTTATCCCTTTGGGAAAAAAAAAAAAAGGAGGGATGGCCATAAGTGCTTGAAGCCCAGAATCCCTCCAAGCAGAAGTAGGAACAAGCAAATAAGACAGTCTTCCAGGTACTATGTTGCACAGAAGCTTAATCTGCATGCTCAAAATGAGCCTGGGTCATTTTTTCTAAAGCAAAGTTAAGGTCCCAAGGAGGAAGAAGAGGTTCCTTGGGGGCCTAAGATGCAGAAGGTCTTTAAGAAACTGTTTGACCTCAAAGCAAGAAGCCAAAGGAGGATTCAAGGACAGACAGGCAGAAATAGCTGACAAATGGGCCTTTGTTGAAGAACACACCAAGGCAGACTGCAGCAACTCACACAATTTGGAAAGAACCAGAGGTATCCCCACTGAAAAAGGGTCTTGGTTATGAGCATGGCACCAGACAGAAAATCTCTTCCATTGGGATACACAAGACTTTCTGGTTGCAGGTTTCATTGCCTCCTGTAAAACCCTAAGCAAATCTTCAGGAAATCGGTGACTAAAAGGGTGCAAAACCCTACCACCCACAGTATCCGGTAACGAGTGGGAATGTGAGGATGGAGGAGTGATCCCTTGTCCTGTGTAAGGTGATCCAACCCACAAGGTGTTTTGTGGTGACTGCCCCAGGCCACATGCATTAAGATGGGGAAAGTACAGTTGCGTACACTTACCATAAATGTAGACGTTAGAGTGTATTCACTGTTGCAGTCATTACATTTGGGTTATATGCTTGCAGTAGCCCTCTGTTAGCCTGATTAACTATGTCTTGGGTCCTGCATCGGTTGCTGTCCCTTCTTCTATGACGTCAGGTCGTCAGGGGTATAAAACATGCAGCAGACGCCATTACATCAGTTTTTCTTGCCCCCAGATGTCAGGTGCCCCCCCCAAGAGGAAGCAATTAAATCTATAAATACAAGGATATACCTCCAACAGAAAAGCAAATGCACCAAAAAGCTTTTAGAGCATAGTAAGTGAGAGTAGAGGTATAGCCAAAGGAAGAAAAGGGGGCTGGAGGGAGGGTAACCAGGACTGCAACAGTGAATACACTCGAACATCTACATTTATGTTAAGTGTACACAACTGTACTATGTTCTTCGTGTTTCACTGTTGCAGTCATTACATTTGGGTAGTTTCCCAAAGCTAAGGTTGGGAGGAGGAATTTAAATAGAATTAGGACCAGCCCTGGATATAGAGAAAATAGGCAAATGATAATGCTTGGTGAAAGTATGTACAGAACTCCAGGTAGCAGCTTCTAGGATGTCCCTAGTAGGGACACCCCTGAGAAAGGCTGTAGAGGTAGATGCAGCCCTGGTTGAATGGGGTTTGATGCCTTGTGGGATAGGTTTTTCATGGTGCTTATAGCAGAAATGAATGCAGTGGCCTATCCATTTTGAAATGGTTTGTTTTGAAATAGCTTTCCCCTCTTTCCCTGCAGCAAATGCCACCAGCAGTTTTTCAGATTTCCTTTGAGGTTTAGTCCTGACCAAGTAGAATCTAAGCTGTCTGTGCACATCTAGAGAGTGCAGAATCGGTTCACCTTTGTTCTGTGGGTTAGGAAAGAAGGTAGGCAAATGAATAGACTAAGAGCCACACTGGATACCACCTTGGGCATGAAGGAGGGATTGGTATTGAGGGACACCTTGTCCGCATGAAAGATGATGAAAGGTTTCACTGCCATAAGGGCCTCTTGCAGAAGTGATTGCCAAAAGGAAAGCTGTTTTCCAGGAAAGAAATTTTAAATCTGCAGTAGCAGCTGGCTCGAAAGGAGGAAGATTGAGTTTCTCAAAGACAAAATTAAGATCCCAGGCTTGAGTTGGAGCTCTTCTGTGTGGCCTTAAATTTTTAGGCCCTCTGATGAACTGCTTGAGCAGTGGGTGAGAGAAGAGGGGAGGTTCTGTGCTATAATGAGCTGAAATGGCTGAGGCATGAATTTTGATGGAGGAAAAACACAAGCCCTTATGAAGCATCTCAGTAAAGTATTGTAGAATCTTAGGTAAATTGGGCACTGCTGCATTCATTTCTTGAGACTGGTTCCAAGCAAAGAATCCTTTCCATTTTGCAGCATAAGATTTTCTAGTACTAGGCCTCCTTGCCTCTAAAATGATATCTATCACTGAATTACTGAGGGATGGTAAAGGAGAGATTAGGTAATTAGCCAGGCTGCTAGGTTCAGGGTTTGCAGCTGTGGGTGCAGAATATGGTTCTCCTGCTGGGACAACAGGGATGGAGTCTGAGGCAGGTGCCATAGAGCCAAGCGTGACACACTGCACAAGAGTGGGTACCAGTGTTGGCAAGGCCAGTCTGGTGCAATTAAAATCATCCTTGGCTTGTCCTGTTTGATCTTTAGTAGTACCTTGGTGAGCAGAAGCAGAGGAGGAAAGGCATAAACTGATAGGTTTTTCCAATTGAAGGATAGAGCATCCACTTTCCAAGCTAGCTTGTGGGGAATCCTTGTGCAAAATTTGTCCAGTTGATGGTTCTGGGGGGAGGCAAACAGGTCTATATCTGGGCTCCCACATTTGCTTGTCAACATATTGAAAATCTTTGGTTCCAGTTTCCACTCGTGTGGGTCCATGAGGTTTCTGCTTAGTCTGTCTGCCAGTGTATTTAGTATTCCTGGCAGGAACTGAGCTTGTAGATTCACTTGGTAGCTCAAGGCTGTGTTCCACAATGCCATGGCTAGTCTGCAGAGGGGATAACAATGTGTAACCCCCGCTTGTTTATGTACCGCATGACAGTGGTGTTGTCCGTCTTTACCATTAGTTGTCCTGGAAGAATGTGGTCCTTGAAGGCTGTCACAGCATTCTTACAGCTAACATTTCCTTTTGATTTATGTGCAGGTGCATTTGACTTGGGTTCCATTTACCCTGAATTCACTTCCCTGCCAGGTGAGCCCCCCATGCACAGTCTGATGCATCTCTTGTTAAGATTTGTGCGGCAGGAGGTAATGTGAATGGTAGTCCCCTGTTTTGGTGGCAGGCCTCTGCCCACCAAAGGAACTCTAGGCGTAGGCAAGGTATGATAGAAATCCTTGCTTCTAGATCCTGTGAATGTTGACACCATAGGCATTTGAGATACCACTGTAGTTTCCTCATATGCAGCCTTGCATATGGAATTAGAAGAATGCAGGAGGCCATGAACCCCAAGGCTTGCAGTATTTGCCTTGCAGATAGCTGGGTTTTCGTGGCCACTTGTTTGAAGTTGTCAAATGTATCCGTTTCTCTGGCGTAAGGGAAGCCATCAAGTTGTATTCAAGCTTTCTCCCATGGATATAATTTGTTGACAGGGTAACAGGTGGAATTTCTTTTCATTTATGGTGAACCCCAGACAAGTCAGTACCCTTTGAACAAAGACCAGATGATTTAAAAGAATGTCCTTGCTTTCTGCCTGAATTAGACAATCGTCCAGGTATGGGTATATCTGAATATTTCTTTAACTGCAAAATGCAATGACTGGAGCTAGGCACTTTGTGAATACCCTGGGCGCAGTAGATAAGCCAAAGGGCAGTGCAGAGAATTGATAATGCATGTAGCCTGCTTTGAAGTGTAGGTATCTTCTGCAAGACTCCCTGACAGGGATGTGCAGGTATGCTTCTTTTAAGTCTAGTGTTGTCAACCATGCATCCTTGCCTAGCATAGGAAGCAGCTGGTGAAGAGTCAGCATTTAGAATTTTGGAATCACCAGAAAGGTGTTTAGAATAGAAAGGTCCAGGATAGGACGCCATGCATTGCCTTTTCTGGGTACCAGGAAAGGTCTCGAATAGAAACCTTGTCCCTTATCCTCTTCTGGTACCAAATGAATAGCCCCCCCATGTTTAAGAGAGAGAGTACCTGATTTTGGGCCTCTGTCCACTGACTTGGGGGTAGATCTGGCCACCCGCTTGGTGTTGGTAACATTAGGAAATGAAATATGTATCCTTGGGACACTATATTTAAAACCCATTTGTCCTGGGTAATGAGTTCCCAGTTTTTGGCCTGCAGACCAATCTTATCGCTTAAAGGAGCATTCAGTTGAGATGTGCTTGGAAGTTTTAAAGGCAAATCATTGAGACGGTTTTCCATAGGGGGGGGGTCTTACTGCTCCCATGTTTGGGTGCGGAAACCCCCCACTGCCTAGTCTTTTGTGTCCCTTGAGATTGAAACGTCGGGTTTCTGCTGTGTCTGGGTTTGGCTTGAGAAGATCTGGAGGGGGCTGGAAAGGACCAATTTTTAGAGGGCCAGTGCCTACTAAATCTAAGAGGCTGAACTTGTAAGAAATCTTTTAACAGTCTGCATAGATTTAGCTTTATCTTCCGTCTTTTTAAGACCTTCCTCAGCCTTGTTGCCAGGCGGTCCTGATTTAAGGGAGCATCCAACAATTTAGCTTTAACATGATCAGGCAAAGATTGCTCCTTAAGCCAAGCATGCCTTCTGAGCACAGACCCAGTAACAGCAGCCCTGCAAGAGGCCTCTAATGAATCAAATCCACATTGTAAAGTATGTTTTCCAACCTGTTCAGCAGAATGCATTAAATCCTGTAATTCTTTATTTTCAGCGCAGTCAGGAATTATCATCATTTTCTGTTTAAGCAATCCAATAACATGTTGTTGATACTTTAATATATGAAACTGACAGTTTAAAGCCCTAATGGCCAAGGTTGCAGAAGTGTAAACTTTCCTACCCCATCTATCCAGCACCCTGGAGTCTCTATCACAGGGGGTAGAAGCCTTAATGCCTTTGGGTCCCTGTAAAATAGTCTCTGGATCCGCAATAGGATTTTTAAAAAGGAACTTGTGAGAATCAGGAACCCTGTAATATCTGTCAGGTTTTCTGGGAGCAGGAGGCAAAGAATCAGGGCCAAGCTAGATTATGAAAAGGCAACATCAACAATGTCTAGTACAGGAGGGATGGCTAATGGCCTATGCTGAGGCAGGAGTAATACATCCCTAAGTCTCTTTTTTGAATCAGAAAAATCCTGGCTTTCCCAGTGGAAATGCTCCCTTAGACTATGTAAGGTTTCACCAAAAGAAAAATCCTCTGGAGGGGAAGCAGAGGGAATAGTGTCCTTTGCATCAGAAACCTCACAAGTAGATAAGGGCGAATCCAGATCATCAGAAAAATCAGAACCCCGTTCAGAAGATTCATAAACAACTTCAGTCCTAGGTCTCTTAGAAGGGGGAGGTTGGCTTCCCCTGATTAGAGTTATAAGATCTTCAGCCACTCTTATAATTTGTTTTTTAGGCATAGCGGTCTGAGCATGCAGCCTAGGCATCAGTTTCTTAGGCATGGTTCGAGATTTTGGCCTAAATGAAGGAGGAGGCGTCAGTTTAATATGCAAGTCCATAGGCCTGAATACACCCTCAGAAGCCGGTGCCTGCACAGCGGCTCCGGACCCATCCAAGGTAGAGACATCCGCAGGTTCCACAGTTGAAGCATCCCGCGGCATACCGGACTCCAAATGGGTCTCAGTAGACCCCTGCGAGTCAGAAGTAGCGGGTATTAGGGACTGTGAAAGTGTCTGAGTACTGGCATAGGAGAAGCGTCGTCGGCAGCTTTGTACCTCAGCGGCCTGTCTCTGTCTTTATCTTTGTGTTTTTTCAGAATCCCGGTAGTCGGATGGCTAACCGATGACATTTCTGGATAATTAAACTGAGAACTGAAATATTTAGAAGTGAAAATATACCGACGGCGGGTAGTGCGCTGTTTAAATAAAGCACAAAAGTGACAGCAGGGTACGTCATGGTCAGGGCCTAGGCAAGGAATACAGTACGAATTTAAATCTTTATGAGGTATTTGCTTTCCACAAGTAATGCAATTATTAACTTTTACTGACATCAGTAAGGAGCAAGAAAAAGTTTCCCCAACAGGGTACTTAGCTTTAGTTGAAGACTTTGGTTCTGAAACTCGAAAACGAAAATTTCAGGAGTTGGCCAACCGACACTTGCGAACTGCTTCTGCTTCAGGCACCGCACGGCAAGAAAGACTGATGTAATGGCATCGGCTGCATGTCTTATACCCCTGACGACCTGAAGTCATGGAAGAGAGGACAGCAACCGATGCAGGACCCAAGACGTTGTTAATCAGGTCGACTGAGGGCTACTGCAAGCAGATAACCCAAATGTAATAACTGCAACAGCGAAACACGAAGAACATCCAGTGCTATCCCGGCCAAAAGGGAGCCGCTACAAAATTTTTGGGGAGTCCAGCTGAATCTTCTATGGGAAATTTGGAAGCAAGGAAAGGGGAGGAAGGCATAGAGAGACATCCCCTTCCAAAGAAAAGAAAGGGCGCCTGTCTTCCACACTAGAAGGCATGGCACTCTGGAACAAAATAGAGGGAGCTACTTGTTCAGAAGGGAGGGCGAAACTATTTACCTGAGGAATACCCCACTAATGGACTATGTCCAGAAACATGTCTCTATTAAGTATCAATTACTGAGCCTGTGTTTTTAACCTGCTCAAAGCATCTGCCACTAGACTGCGCTCTGAGAGAATATACACTGCCTGAAGATTTAACTGACAACTGAGTCAGATCCCAAGCCTGAAGAGCCAGCTTGCAAAGAAGTTAAGACTTTATGCTCCCCTACTTGTTGACATACCATATCACTGTGGTGTTCATGTAAACCTTCAGAGGGCCTGGAGAGAGCATGGGGTGAAAAGCCTGAAGCGCCAGAACCAGGGCTCTTATCTCTTTGATGTTGATATGATCTGACTTCTGATGGGGGGGGCAAAGACCTTGAACTTTCAGGTGACCACAGGAAATCCCCTACCACGTATCTGAAGCATCGAAGAATAGCTCTCGAGAAGAAACCAGAGACTGAAAGGTCAGGCCTGGTTTGAAGGTAAGCTGCTGAATCCACCACTCAAATTCCTGCTTCAACAGGGAAGCACAGGAATATTGAAATCTAGAGGGTGGCAATGCTGGAGCCAAACTGACTTGAGGTACCATTAAAGCTTCCACATGTGCAGCCTGGCAAGAGGCAGCACTGGTCTAGAAGAGACTATGAATCTCAGGGCTTGAAGAAATTCTCTGGCTGGAATAGCAGGCAGAGGAAGAAGAGACTGAAAGAAAGCTATCAAGGACAGAACTTTTGGAGGAAGAAGAGAGGCCAACACTGGCACTGTGCAAGTCCTGCAACTCAGATCCACATGATACTGAGGAGTCAGGGCAAACTTTTGAAAGTTGATAGTGAACCCCAGACTTTGGAGGAAAGAGGTTACGAACTCCAGATCCTGTAACAGGCAAATGAGAGAAAGAGCCTGAAGTAACAAGTCATCTAGGTAAGGAAAAACTCTAAAGGCCTTGAAGTCTGCAAAAGGCAATCACATGATCTGGGTATTTTGTGAATACCCTTGGGGCAGTAGAAAGGCCAAAGGGCAAGCAGAGAACTGAAAAATCAAAGGAAGAAACAGAGAAATGTGAAAACTTCCTGAAAAGAGGGTGAATAGGAATATTAAGGTAAGCATCCTTCAGAACAAGGACACAAGAAAAGCTTGGGATAGTACAACAGAAACATGGTTAGAAGAGTAAACATCTATAAAGAAGGGACCTTGAGAAAGGTATTGAACAAGAACAGATCCTGAATAAGTCTCCAACTGACCTCCTTCTGAGGAACCAGGAACATTCTAGAGTAAAATCCCTTTCCCACTTGGGAAGGTGGGACAGGCTGAATAGTTCCCTTGACCACCAGGGACCCAAGAACATCTGGGAAATGAGGAAGCTGCTCTAGAGGAGGTTGGGAAATCCCTGAATAAGGAGGAATAGACGGATAATGGACAGAACTCAAGAATTTAAGGTGATTAATCACCAGTTTGCAAGAAAGAGGGACAGACAAAGGGACCTGACCAAGGGGAAGAAGGAATAAGATGTCAAAAAGAAGAAGGCTTGTCAGACAAAAAAGGCATCTCAGCCACAGGAGCCTGAGAAGATTTAGCAGGAGGAGCTTGACTACCACCTTCCTGTCAAAGAGATTTTTATTATCTAAAGGAGCATCCAGCAACTTGACATTAATGTCTTCAGATAAGGACTGCAGACAAAGGCAAGAATAATATGGCAGACCCAAAGGCAGCAGCACTGAAAGAAGGATCAACAGCATGATAATTACACCTGATAGCTTGGCTTGGGAGTGCCTCCTGTGTGGAGTCTGCATGTCCTCACAGCAGTTGGGTAGCGTTCGAAAGACATGCGTGTGTAAATGGGCGTGCCTTCGTTGAAGTTTGGGTGTCGAGTTGGCACCTCGGCGTTTCGTAAAAAAATCTACTGCCAATCATTAGCGGACTGGAGTTCCGCTGTGGCGACCCCTTACCGGGAAAAAGCCGAAAGAAGAAGAAGAGTGACATGCCATCTGAAAGGTAGAACCCAAAATAGATGGAAAAGAAGATTCTGCTTCAGAATCAGGGAGGTTGGAAACAACCCAACAAGCCTAGGCAATCAAGGCCAGAGCATATCTGGTCATGTGGGTCTGGTAACTGATGGCCCAAAAGGCCAAAGAAGAAGCAGTATAAACCTTACCAATTATATCCACTGCCATGCTATCCTCATCTGAAGGCATTAGGTTTTGTCAGGAGACTGACACCACAGCAGGGTCAGCAGGATGACACTTAAATAAGAACGGGTAATCTTCAGGAACTTTATAAGCCTGCCAGGTATCTTTGGAACAGAAGGCTGATTTCAAGAGACATAGAAGCAGATATAAAAGTGTCTAACAAAGCAGCCAACACAGGATGTACTGAGGAAAGTTTAGGAGGGTCCACCTGATGCAGCTCATAAATACCTTTTCTGGGTATCGGACACATGAGACGAATCCTGCTTAAAGTATCCCATCATTCTAGCTATAGTGTCTCCAAAAGACAATTCCCAAATGGAGGCTGAAGACTAATGGACCCTTCTTCATTACAACCATAAGCCAAAGGCAAAGACATCTGGGAAGAGTACAACAAAGAGTCATCAGACTCTGAATCCTCATCTGAGGAATTGAGTTCCCTAGTCCGTCTGGAAAGAGTCCATGGGGGAGTATGCACAGAAACCCCTCAGGGAAGCTTCAGGACCATTAAGGCATTAAACAAGCCTTAAGTATACTTCTGCCATTCCTTAGGAGGATCCTCAAGGCATTTTTCATTTTTTCTTAGTAGGGGCATCAGCCCTAACAAACACTGGACATTCCAACCCTTGAAAAGATTCAGTAAGATTACCCGGAACCTCTACCTTAACCAGAAATCTACAGAATCCCTCTAAGGGCCTCTGACATAATCAACTGTGGTTCCCCTTTGACATCTGGAGCAGATGCCTGCAAAGCCTAAGAGAACATGTGAAAGGAGGATCTATGCCAGCCTCCAACAGGGTCGTGCCGGAGAAATCTGATGTAGACAGCAGATGGCCTACAGTGTTATCACCCTCTTCTATAGAAATGTCTGGTGGAGGCTGGACAGCCAAAGAATCCATCCGAGATTTCTTGAACTTCTTCTTACTTAACAGTACCTCGAGGTTAGAAAATTCTGAAATACTGTCCTGGGCTAAAAATTTAAGCCTCCAGTTCTTGAGTCAGATGACCAGGGAAAACAACCAGCTTCTAACAATCTTAGGCACAAACACTTTACAAATGCTACTGGATATATGGTCATGGGAAGCACCCAGACAAAGATTCTGTCATGATCCTTATGGGGAATGCCTCCCAAACTGACATTTTGCCTTCTTGGATAACATGAACTCTAGGTAACCAAAAAGAACAAGACCAAAAGAAAAAAAGACCCTAATGGGGCACTTATCTGACTGCTAGGTATTCAGCAAAGCAAACAGCATTCAGACCAATAGGTGATAATGGAGTTCTGACTGGTGGCAAAAAGTTCTGGTTAACTGTACTTGTATGTCATCTTTATGCCATACATCCTGAACAGGAAGCATACATGTGACACACGGCGCATACAAGAGCTAAAGGCTTTAGTATACTGGTCGGATGTTGGACTATCCTTGGCAGGAGATCCCTACAGTGAAGAATACTGTAACAGTAATAATAGAAGGACATCTCAATAATAGAACCTTCTTCATCTACTAGAAATCTATTAATTCTCTTCTATAACAGGAATTTAAAGATCCTACATCATCACAACACCATCTTTTACCAGTCTGCTGTATTCCAGCACAGAACCTCCTTCAAAGATACTTCCATCTTCCTCACATTTGTCGGGAGTGTTCCATTCATCTTCATCTCTTAGTTTGACATGACAGGTAGGTACAAGCTTCACAATGTCAAGGAATCAACACTGCTTAGTCACTGCTTCTCAGGTGAATGGTTATTACAGTAGTCATCCGTCCCTTCACTAGCTTCAAACCCACAGTTCAACCTTACATGGACATTTCAGGAGATCACCTTTAAATGATGCATTTGCTAGAAAATGCATCATCTTTAAATGAAATACAAGATGCCGACCTCTCTTTAAAGAATAAAATACTGTGATACAACTGATGAATACCACAGAGATGTGTACAAACCAAATGAAGGCATCACAACTAGCACATGCAACCTTATCAGTATGAACCTTTGTAATTTTTCTTCACTAAATTTAAGAACTGAAACATTAAACTGCTTTTTCCATTTGCAAAGCACCCCCTCCCCTTCCATATCTTACATCTCAGCTTCACCTCTTCCACTTAATTATTTACTTCTACTATAATAAAAAAAAAAAAAAATTCAAGTTTGAAAAATAAAATTATGCCAGAAATAACGAGGGACTGAATCAATAATAAAATTGAACAAAGATGAAAGTGAGTAAGCTACTGGCAGCCCAAACAGTACATTACGTCTCATTCAGTATATTGTCTAGAACAAAGGTCTGCATCACGTGGTGCTGGAGCTACACAAGGCTCTTTGGCAGTCCTTTGTGGCTCTGTGATGAATTAAACATGATGCCCTAACAGCAGTATTTATAAAACAGATTTGCATTGTTAAAATGTTTATATACAAACTACTGGTTAACATCTGAAAATACATATTTTTAGATAAAAATCATTATGCGTATTTCTGTTTATGTTTACTTTCTTAATGAGGACACTTCATGGTGGCTCTCAGTACATCTGGTTAGTGAATGAATTTTAAAAACTGGCTCTTATCTTTTCAGTTGATGATCTCTGGTCTCTGGAGCACTGCAAAAAATATCTTTAGCATGACTGACTTGACTCATGACCAAATTCTCGAAGTACAAACTGATGACATGATCACCCACAAAGATCAGCACTGCTTTTGAGGTAATTGGGGCGTTAATATAAAACAAAAATCCTCAAAATAACAATGAGACAAAACAAGCAGTGAAAGGATCCCTCAAAATTCTACAAACATTCTTCAGAGATGAAATAAAAATTAACCACAAATTCCTTCAGTACAACTCTGCACAGCCAGCATGACAGGCAAAAAGCAGAACCACCACTTAATAAAGGGCTGCGGGGTTACACCACACCAGTTCATGAGCAGGGAGTTGATGTCATGGGAAATCCGAGGATAATGTTCACATTATGGTTAAAGGGATGCACAGAAGACTCGGGATAATTTCCAGCAGAGATCACAAACTCAATGTGCCATGCAGTGTAAGTAGTGTGGTTACATTCGGTACAGCACTAAATCATACAGCAAAGACAGTGAACTCTAAAAAGATGTTGCTGACCACATCTGGAAAAAAAAAACAGCAATGACATATTAGTACAGAAAAGAATATCAATATGTTAAATGTAAAGGGCTTATGGGCATATAACTATAGCAAGATGACAACAGCAGGCTGAAGATAAGAAGAACTGGCAGATTAACCAGAAGGTTACATTTTGGTTTAGGGAAAAAATACCCACATTTATATACATGTATAGACATAGTAGTATAGATATAGATAGATGCACATACATACATATATAGATATATGTGTGTGTGTGTGTGTGTGTGTGTGTGTGTGTGTGTGTGTGTGTGTGTGTGTGTGTGAGACAGAAGGGGGAAGACCCACATATAACCTAAAGAGGAGGAGGTTAGAGCGTACTGATTAAGAACTTTCAACCAAACGGATGATGTGGGATGCTGAAGAAGAAAGGCAAGCTACATTAAGGGCTACCTATAACTATCAGATTTATTTAATGAGTAGCAGAGGTCTTCTTTCATCTTCTTTGGAGGATTTGTATAACGAGAGAAAAACTAGCACACATCAAATATGCCTGTAACATGTAAAATAAGACAAAAGCAACATGGGTAATGCCAACGTTACTGTTAAGTGTAAAAGCAGTTTTAATAACATCACCACTACTATACTTTTTTTCCCTATTTCACAATTTAGCATTCTGCACTAATCTCTTCTTCTACTTGCAAATCTATCACTTATTCATCACTAATTTACTCTATTCCTTCTCTTATCCTTTGTTACATTTCACCCTTACTAATCCACCCCTTCCTACCCATCCACTTTAAATTAGACAATAAGAACATATTAATAACCATTAACATTTGAATCACATTAATATTGTTTTCATAATATTGATTGCGATTTCTGTAAATTTATACTGCGTATTACACATTTTTGATATGCTACAACCTGGATCCTCTCTGAAGATGGGCATTGCCCAGAAGGGTTAACAAAATATGAAATAAAATAAAAATGTACTCCTTGAAGTTATTTGCTCATTGCAAAGAAAATGTAATGTAAATACACTGCATATTTATTTTGAAAAAAAAATCTCATTCCAGGGTTTATCAGAATAATTTTGAAAATGACAACATTACTGAAGATTGACTAAGAAAATAAAAAAAATCACTGGACAAAAAATTAAGTAAAAAAAAAAAAACATTTAAAAAAAGGAAAATTACATAAGTAACTTCCATGTGATGTGTAAAATACATCAACTTTCCTTAGATTGTTACAAAACATACTTGCTTTTTTGCTGACTCGCAGCCATCAAAACATGAAAGCGAATGTGCAAATGTAAACAAAAAAATGGCTTTCTGCTAAGCAGTGTCCAGTTATATGTAACACTGACTCCTTCCAACTATACAGCTATAAAGATATCGGACACTTTCTGTGGGATTATGTTTACTCACAGCTGTTGCGGAGTACTGCAAACAATCATAATCTGTACCCTGAAAATGCTACAAGATGATGAAGTGGTTACCTGCTCTCTGGTAACTGGCCTACTAGGGTAGTTCCAATAACAAGCCAGCTAAGCCCGATAGAAGCCAGAGTAATACTACAAAACAAAGCAAAAAGACATAGTTAATACAGTGTAGTGACAAAAGAGATGCAACAAGCATAACCCACAAAGTACTTTACAGACAATTAAAACCAGCAAGAAAACTTACAAAAACACGTATTCAAAGACTGGCAAGTGCTCTCACTTTTAAGTAATATTATGGATAAGCTTCAGTTAGTGGCTGAAACACCTCACTAGAAGAACTACATGGTAAAATGCTGAAGTACAAACATTTGTGCTAGACTTATCTGAAGATGCATTATTTTTCTTAACAAAAACAACCTAACAGAAAAAAATGTCCTAACCTTTCCATACATTTTAAAATCACCATTCCCAAAGGTTCATGTTAAAAGATGGTGATCTATCACCTCCATACTTTAACATTATAAGCACATACTGCTTTGGCAACCATGCATAAATTCATTATTTTTGTGTCTTTCGGTTTTTCCCGGTTAGGGGTCACAACAGCGGAACTCCGGTCCGCTAATGATTGGCGGTAGATTTTTTTTTTATGTGCCAAGTTGCCGGCCATGATGCACAACCTTTAACGAAGGTATGCCCATTCACGCATGTCTCCACACAGAAGACGCTCTTGCTGAGAATCGAACAGGACAACGTCTTACTGTGAGGCGACAACGCTACCGCAGCACCACCACCACAGTATGCATAAATGCATTATATGTAATGAAAAAAATGAGGTTTATGGATAAATTAAGGCAGCAGACATGCTAACTGAAGAGGCTAACAGATGATATCAGCTAAGGAGGATGGAGCTGGAATCTGGAAAGAACTTTTTTTTTCTTCCTAAATGAGCAATGAAGCTGGGGGATCTGGAAAGAACTACTCCCCCCAATGAGCAACGAAGCATTACTGACTTGTAACAATAATCTTTTTGTGTTGTGTCACCTTTCACCCAGGCATATTTGGGCAGATACACTCTTCTACTCAGACCACAACAGTTGCAGAAGCAGTCATTAGCAAAAATAAAACAAGTATGAATCAGGAACAAAACCAAAAGTAATGGATGAAAAAGGCCCAAAAATAGGGACAGAGTTAAAAATTGCTCTCATAAACTTAGAAAGTTGGTACAATAACAGGTTTTGTATTAGCATTTTCTGAAGGATGTGAAGTCTGAAGCTCAATTATCTATATATATATATATATATATATATATATATTTTTTTTTTTTTTTTACAAATTTATACATTTCATTTAATGTCTCCAATTTTTCATGATTTGCCAGAAAACCACAGCTTTTACAAGAGTCAGACCAAAAACAAAAGGCAAAAATTCCCCTAAGAATGCTAGGCACAAAGTTCAGCATCAAACCTTAACCTTTAGGTTCCATCACTCATACCACATTATTCCATCCTTCTGGAATTATGTCACTATCTGTTTGAAGGCTTCAAGATTCCCATTACACCAAAGGTTAATTGCCATACAGGACACACAGCAAGGCTCACAAGGGATCTATGTTCTGGTAAAGCAGTTAGACACAAACATTAATGTGAAGAATAAACAAGATGATTTCAACAGACAACCAATATTTCTTTCAAATTCCTACACATCAAGCTACACGGGTTCCTATTACGTTGTCAAAACTATAAAACTTCGAACACTACAAGATCGAATTTGTATGTTCGAAGTTTTATAATTTTGAACAAAAATAAAAACCAACAAACAGTGTAATACTTGTAAGCAGGGGGGCTTGCCCCCCTGCACTTCCGCTCTTTAAATATACCAACTCCGAGATCGCACTACAGTGCCGTAAAGGGAAATCTTTCCTTTCCGCACTCTGCTGTGATCTCAGAGTTGGTATATTTAAAGAGCAGGGGTGTGGGAGGTTTAGGGGGGGCTTGCCCCCTTGCTTGCAAGACTTTATTTCTTTTCTTTTTTTTTTTATTTAATCGAAGTTCTGAAACTTCAAACATAAGGTTTTGACCTTATGGTGTTCGGAGTTTCAGAACATCGATAATGTAATAGGAACCCAAGCTACACTACCATCCTTCTGCCTTCTCATACTTGGGACCACATGAAAGGCACAACTAATAAACAGGAGGGCTTCCTGTGGCATAGCTAACAAGAGTTAGACCTACACTCTTGTAGAATAGGGGTTTACATTAAAATAAAGTGCACTATTTTCCAAGTGGTGGCCTTACAGACATCAAAAATATCCCTTTTAACACAGCTACTGAGGCAACTGTTTCTGTCATGACCTCTAAGATCTTCCAGGTTTTTAGTAAAGAGAAAATGTGCAAACTACAAACTTATCTTATACATTACAAACAGCTGTCAATAAAAAGCAAGTACGACCTATTCGATGCCATTAATTTTTCTAGCAAGAAGAAATGGAGTTGACTTTCCCCTAGTTTCAATCGTCAGTAGTGAAAGAAAAGTGTTGATATAAAATAGATCATACTAAAAGTCAAAGTATAAAAATATTATTTGGCTAATGAAAGTATGGTTTACAATCAACAGACCATAACACAGATATCTGAATACTGAAATTACTGCTATAGTAAATTTGATAAAAGCAGACAACTGTCCATTTCGTGACACACCCAGAGTGGGGTTAGTCTCCTCTCTACTCCAAAGATGACACACAATGCTTGGTAGAAAAAGAACAACAGTTCATCTTTTTTTTGTTTATTTATTTATTTTGTTTTGTAAAGACTATACAAACATACATCACCAACAAATGTCTGCCATTCCTGGCCTGTAGAAGGGTTCTTGGATAAGCCTAAAAATAAAATATTCTCCTACCCAGACTACTGAAAAACATGCAAAGATAAGAGAGAACATAAAAAGAAGGAGCTCCCAAAGGCAGGGTATCATGGGGCTGCAGGTATGCAGCATTCTCAAGATTCAAACATCTAATTTGTGGTGAGATGACTGGGTCTATATTATATGTTCGAAGTTTGAAAACTTTGAATGTTAAATCGAATTTAAATGTTTGAATTTTCAAACAACGAACATATAATAAATAAAAAAAAAAAACGGAACTTACATGACTAGTGTAGGCAGGGAGGGCAAGCCCCCCTGCACCCCCGCTCTTGAAATATACCAACTCCGAGACCACACTATACTGCGGTAAAGGGAAGATTTCCCTTACTGTACTGTAGTGCGGTCTTGGAGTTGGTATATATTTAACGAGCAGGGGGTGTGGGTGGGGTGCATGGGTGCTTGCCCCCCTGCCTACAGCCGTTAGTTTTGGGTTTGTTTTTTTTTTTACATATGTTCAAAGTTTTATAACTTCGAACATTTAAATTTGATATTTTAATGTTCGAAGTTATAAAACTTCAAGCATATGATATAGACCTGAGATGACTACCTCTGAGCAGCATGTTCATCATGGGGATTACTGCCACTGCACAATTCATCTTAGAAAGTAAGAATACAGACCCAAAGGCCTACAGTGGGACAGCTGCATGCTCTACAAAACCATCATGGCAAATCCAGTTCTGTGCTGTGAGTAAGCATCTGGCTTCTAATGCCACATTTAAAAATGGAGGTTAACGTAGCTGTTTCATATATACTCTGGGATGAGATGTTCCAAAAGAAGGCTGTGTAGTGGCTGTTATCCTAGTAGAATGATCCTTATTTAGCCTGTAATTGCAAAGTTTTTCAAGGATAGTCATAACAATCATGGCAATTATTTGGCCAGTCAAGATGGATACTATTCTTCCAAGTTTTCCTTGATTTAAAGAAAATGTAAAGTTGCTGTGTGTGCCTGCAGTCGTCTTCTCCCTTCAGATAGCATCCTGTCTATTCTGTGTACAACAAATACATGCAAAATCCTTTCCCCTTTGTTTTCTGGTTTTAGGAGATGAAAGCTAGCATATGAACCAAGTCATTCCATCCGAGTTCTGGAACTGATTTAGCAATAAATGAAACATTTATCTTTAATGGAACTATCGCGAAGGAAGACTCCGTACACATTAGGACTTGCAAATCAGAAGTTCTACCTGCAGAACTTATTTCTACTATAAGCAGAATTTTCCAAAATATGAAATTAATAGCAACAGTACTGTTTGGACTGAACACAGCCAAAGTCAGCTCTGCAGTATCAAAACTGAGGTCTCCAGGAGATGTGCCTGATCTTTTTGTGAGTCTTAGATTGAGAACTGCTTTCAGAAATAGTTTTACTGAGGGGTCCAAGGGTAGGCAACCTGAAATGGACAAAGATGTCCTTTAACAGTGGCACAAACTATTTGTCATAAAAAGGTTATCAATATCAGGTAGTTCAAGACCTATTAAATTTGAAGGAGCGTCAGGTTGAATGCCACAAGAAGCACAGTATTAGGATAACCCTTTTTCATTTTGACATAAAATAATTTCTAGTTGCAGAATTTTTGTTGCCAAGAGTAGTACAATCAGACTGTGAGGTGGGATGCAGTTTCAATGTGGAATTAATTTCCTAGCTTCCAGGCTGTTGGCCTAAGGGTTTTGAGTTGCGGGTGTTGTGCAGCACCCCCCTATGCACACATGCACAAGCTATGAATCAATGTACAAGGAGGCTGAAGAATTTCTGCTTCACACTCAAATTCAGTAGTTAAGAGAGCTAGGGTTACCTTAAAGAAAAAGGGGACTTGTCTCTTAGCTTTATTAGCACTTTGGAGATGAGAAGAGGAGGAGGAATGCATACATTAGCCCTCTGTTCCAGTGTAGGGAACTGCCCAGGATTCTTTGGAAAGGCATCTGGAACAGAAGTGTTCCAAGTTGATGGTTCAGACAGGAAGCAAACAAATGATTCTCTGAAGTTTCACAAAGAACAGGTTGTGGAACATCCATGGGTCTAGCTTTTACTTGTGTTGGTCTGGGAAGAAACCCACTTAACTGGCCTCCTATGGCAATTTTCTCTTCTTTACCATACCTATTCTGCGCAGTTAACAGACTCCTCACCATACAAATTCATCCTTATACAGATCAGTATTTCTCTACACCTAGATATCAATCCTTATACCCATCTATCGATTCCGCCTATCTTACTCAACTTTACCACCTATAACTGCATCAGTCCGCAGTCCTCCCACAACACACTTCCATACATAAAGACGGGACCTCCACTGAACTTAATAACTACAGACCCATTGCTTTACTCTCCCCCCTGGCCAAAATCCTAGAAAAATACATCCATACCCAGATGCTAAACTATCTCCTAGACAGCAACATCCTGTCACCTACTCAGCATGGTTTCAGACCTGCCCATAGTACCATTACAGCCCTCCTCTGCTTCACAGACACTGTAAACTGTCTCAAAAATGAAGGCCTACATGTGTACTCTTTTTTTGGATATGTCCAAAGCATACACAGTCTCACACCAAATCCTGCTAAACAAACTAAACCAATATCATCTATCAAATCCCACTCTTACCTGGTTCCAAAGCTACTTAAATGACAGGTACCAAGCTGTGAAATGGGAAAATGCTCTCTCTCCTCAGCTGCCCATAACTATAGGAGTCCCACAGGGTTCTATCTTAGGACCACTACTATTCACAGTCTTCACACAAATGACCTCCATACCTCCACACAGCATGCATCTATAATTCAGTATGCAGATGACACTACCTTAATCTGTGCTGCACAAAACATTCCCACCCTCCTGCAAACAACTCAACTAGCATTCTCTGACGTTGAAAATTACCTTATCAAAGCCCAACTTATCCTCAATCCAAAGAAAACCCAGCTTATGATTATAACCAGTTCTAACAAAAACACTAACAGTCAATTCACTATCTACTCCACTAATGCTACTCCAATTGCTCCAGTGGCACAGGCTAAGCTATTGGGAATAACCATAGACCCCCACCTAAAATTTGATAGTCATCTCAACTTAACTATTAAAAAAGTACATGCCAAAATGGGGTCGCTCTACCGTATCAAACCATCTCTTACCAACAACACAAGATCAGCCATTGCTCGCTCCCAACTTCTATCCACCCTACTCTATGCATCTCCCATTCTGACTAATCTCAACAAAACTGAACTAAGCAAAATGGAAGCCTGCTATAACAGAATTGCCCACTTTGCTGCAATTTGCTCATATAGAACTCATCATTGTACTGCTTTGAGACAGCTCCACTGGCTTGAACTGCCCAACCTCCTAACCTACAATCAGCTCTGCCTCGGCCATTCTATCTATTACCTCCCCAATAAGTGTCCTGCCCTCAAAAACCTAGTACAACATCACTCAGCCTAAAGGCCTCTTAGATCATCAAGCAAACTACTACTAGAAGTCACCAACAGCTACAATAGCTTTGGAGATGCACTATATAGTAGTTCAGTGGCTAAAAAATGGAACTCTGTACCTACTAGCATTCAAAACACATCATCTAAAGCCTCCTTTAAAGACCTCATCAGGCAACATCTCAAGCAAAGTTGGCAGTGCCATGATTGCTCCCCAGGCTAGTGAAAGCAGATAACACATACATACAAAATCTAGAGCACTTGATAATAGTTTTCAATCTTACTCACAAACACTGGCTAATCTACAATGTATGTACTATACCTTGTACTATGTATGTATTCTACCTATGTTCCAAATTTCAGCTGTACACCACAAATCTATTAATTACCTTTATTTTTAAAATTAATATTTTTTTGTTTGTTCTGTCCACTGTAACTGTTTATGTGCCGCATACCACTGTAAAAACATTTCTCCTGTAATTTGTGTGTATACTGATCATGTCTAAATAATTAAATGTGTCTGTAATTTTTCTTTGTGGAGCTTTTCTCCCCAGGCCTCTGCTGAAAAAGGCCCTTTTCAGCTCAGTCAGACACCCCCGATTAACAAATGTAAAAATAAAATAAAAAAATCTTTCTAAATCCTAAATATGCCAGTACGTCATCTTCTACCACTAGCATTTCTCACTATACTGACACTCAACCAGCTATCACAAGTCTCTCTCCCACTGTTTCTTACCCACAATTACCACACAATACTTGAATCAGAATACCACAACACATTTATCTAATATCTCCTTCAGCCTACTCAACATTAACTATATTAGTACCCTGAAATACAAGCACATGTTCCACCATTATCCAAAACTGTCTATAAACTCAAGCCCACTGCTAGAGAGACAATAATACTGGGAGTGGACATACATCCCAATCATGGACCCACTCATTTAAATCCAGACTCCATTAAACTAGCTATCACATATTCTGAAACAGCAACAGGGCACCTATCCAACCACTTAAAACACAACACAGTAACCTAAAAATTCTCAAAAAAAAAAAAAAATCACATAAGGCCATTCCATATAGTCCACTACTCCCCTGATCTATTCACAGCCACAGAAACCTGGTTAAAGACAATTACCAAAGGTAAAGATATAGAAATACTCCCATCAGGTTATAATATACTCAGACTAGACTAGATAGTACCAACAAAAAAGCATGTGGAGTTGCTAATTTCTATAAAAATGTTTTAGATCTCTCCACTTACCATGACACTATACCAATTTTCAACAATGCTGAACTTATCTCACTCCTCGGACTGAATACTCACAAATCTCTAGCGATCATAGGTCTATACATAACACCTGATAACATTCCCATCCTGGAAGAGATCCTCTTCTGGAGCTCTGCCAACAAAAGACTGGAAATCGTATTGCTAGGTGATGTTAACATATACTAGTAAAAGATAGCCCTAGAAAACTCAACAAATTCAATTTAGCTAAAAAGAGTCTCTCAGATGATCAAGACTCCAACAAGGATTAACAAAAGCAAATCTGAAGAATCCATCCTAGACTGGATTCTAACAACTCTAAACAATGTTGCCACAAATGGCACCGTACCAATAGCCTAAGCAACCATCAGACAAGCCACATAATCAGACACCCCAAACAGCCCAACAAGGTTCATCACTAGAGCTCAGTCAGAAACATCAGCAACTTCAATAAAGAAACTTTTACTTCCAGCCTGCTCCAGATCAACTGGATTCTACTTAAAACATAAAACTCTTCTCCTTGAAGTAGCAGGCACATTTAATATAATATTTTTAAATATCCTTGTAGAGCAAGCATCGCATCATTAAGAACCAATGAAGTTAATAACAAACCAGCCCCTTGGTTAGCTTTTAAAGAAAAAACAATCCATGTAACAGAGATAAAGCCAAGAAGTCATGGCTACAAACAAAGTCTCAAACATCCATGCAACAACACAGGCAGTTAAGGAACCATGGCAAACAATGCATAAAGCAGGACAAAACAGCTTATTATAGCAATACCCAAAAATCAAACAATCCGAAATATTTATGGAGGTCCATAAAAACAGTGGTAAGTCATGGAAAAATCAACCCAACCCAGCCTATTCCCAACCAATAATTCCCAAAGCACTGTTTCAGTACAACTCACATTTTATACATAGATTAACCTCCCTCCTATAAAATATATCCATCCCACCCCAATCAATGAAGCCATAAAAGATCTTTACACTCACTCAAGTGCCAATATCTACAATTAAAAAAAATACCTATGCTCCCTTAAGACAGGAACCACTGCCACTAACAACTTCCATCTAAATACTTCAAACTCACTGCAGACAGCCTTTCATACCATGTCTCAAGTCTAATAAACCACTCTACCCAAGAAAAATATTTCCCTACCTTATGGGAAAAAATCCTATAAAATACCCCTCCATAAAGTCAGCTTATCAACCAAGCACACAATGTACAGACAAGTCTCCATTCTCTCACCCTCGTCCAAAACCTTGGAAATATGTTGTTATTCTCAACTTACTACATATATTATACCTCATAACTTTCTCTCTCCCTCACAGCATGATTTTAGACCAAATTACAGTACAACCATTGCCCTTCAAATTTCACAGATATAATGAATCACACTAGAAATGTAGGTCTTCTAACTTAAGCACTATTTTTGGATCTATCCAGGTATTCAACACAGTAAATCATCAACTTTTCTAACTAAACTCTCTTCTTATGGGCTATAACCCTCCTCACATAACTGATTTTCTAGTTAACTCACCAATAGGATCCAGGCAGTAAAATGGTAAGATTTCTCCTCTTTCCTTCCTATATCCATGACAGACCCAGCAAGGCTCCATCCTAAGACCACCACTGAACCTTTTTATCAGTGATCTAAACAAAGCACCCAAAGAGGCCACAACAGCAAAATACACCGATGACTCCACTTTGATATGTGCTGCTAGGTCAATATCCATGCTCCAAACAGGACTTCCAAGATGGCTGTACATTGAGTAACAACTTAATTCCAGCTTTCCCAGTGCGAAAACAAACTCAGAAGAGAAAGCCAGTGGAATTACACTTCTGGCTAAATTTCAGTAACTGGCTAGTAAAAACACTGTCTGGATGCCAAGAAAAAAGAAATATAGAGGATATGAAAGAAAACCAGCTACGAAAAAGCACAGACTGGGAAGACTACTGCAGCTGTTCAGCAAAAAACAGTGCAAGCTCCAGGCATGACTCCAGTAACCTAGAGGAAAATATAAGCCAACTGCACACAGACCTGATTAAAATAAGTGAAACGCTGATGGAGTATATCAACTCAAATAACAAAAGGCTGGAAAAATGGAAGAAGCTTTAAACAGATATTCAGATGAGGTGATAAAAACTGCAAACAATCAGAGGTCAATATGAATAAAAGCCTGGCTGAATATGAGACTGCTCAAGAAGAGATGCTTCAAAAAATAATAGAATTAGAGGACAGAGCACGTAGGTATAACCTAAAATTTTCTGCTGTATGAGAGAACCTAGAAGGAAAGGACTATTAATTTTATGAAAATACAAATAAGCAACTGGACTGGTATTCCACAGCAGGAGCTGTTAATTGAAAGTGTACATTGCGTGTATGATCCAAACCTGGCTATGAGAAAGCAACCTAAACCTTTAAGAGTAAAGATGCAATCCTACCAGCAGAAGGGGTTGATTCTGACAAAACTGTGGCAGAAGGACAAAGTACTAAAAGTGGAAGATAACAAAGTGTTCGTGGAGAATGATTGTTCAGTGTACACCAGGCAGAAGAGGAGTACATGTATTTATTGTTCAGGGAAGGTCAAGAAGCAGTCATGAGATTACAACTGCTGTACCCTGCTATCCTCAAGACATTCTTTCTTGGAGATACAACATATTTTTTGATGAAGTACATGCCAAAAAGAAATTATACAAGTTTGCCCAACAGAAAGTGAGCTGTGAAACAGGAGATTCTGCTTCTTGATTTTCTGGTAATAAAGACCACAGAGAGACTGTGTCAGTGAAACCTTTTCCAATGTTTCAATGGAAAATGCTTGAGAGAAGGAAAAAAGCATAATAGTTGACTAGAAGAATTGAGAGTATGTTATAAATGAAGCAAAGACAGGATTTGGGAGATTGACATGCACAGGAATAAAACCAGTAACTCGGAAATTGACAAATGTGGGATTACAAAGCAATAATTATATTTGTGAAACATGACAGAACAAGAAAATCTGGAAATATTGGACTTTTTTGGGGACTCTAAAGCATATGCTCTACTTCATGTCATTAATGTTCAGAAAAGTACTTAGGAGAGGGGGAGCAGGGGGAGAAAGTTAACTTAGTACATTTTGTTTTTCTTAATATTTTTTAAGTGCATAATTTTCTTTGCATGCTATAAAGTTATGTTTTCTCAGTTATTTATAAGTGCAATGGGGATATTAATGTAAACATGTGCTCCTGTTTTTGTTTTTTTCTCCCTTCTCATTTTCTACTTGTTCAGGTTTAACAAATGTAGGCAAGGCAATGTATATAAAAAAAGTCTGGTCTAAAGAGCATGACAAAAGAAAAAAAACGATGTACTTATTTATTTATTTAGCATTTGCTTAACATGAAAGTCTGACAGGGTCATGAGGTACCCATTTTCAGCAAAGGCCCAGGGAGAAAAGCTCCAGATACATATGGTTAACAGAATGAAAAACTAGACAGACATAATTATTATAAGTCATAACATTCAAGCACAAATATGAAAACTTCACAAGTTCATCAGAATAAAAACTCAGACATAATAAAGTCAGTGTTCTAGCATAAATTATATGGAAAGCCTGATAATAGGAAGATGCACATTTTTTTTATCATTCTTGCATAGGGGAATGACTGGATTAAGGCACTTAAGCTTGATCTAGTAACAAGTTCTACGAGAAAGCAAGTAAATGTAAAAGAACACTGAATATTATAAAGCTTTTTTTCTAGCAAATAAATGCATGCTTAGTAGCAATTCTGCATCTCAAGTCTCCATGGAGAAAATCTGATAAAGATAAATGGCTAGGAAATAATACTTTCTGAAAGCATTCAAGTGATTTCCCATTTGGCAGAACTATAAAGAGAAGACCAAACCAAACAGCACTCAAAAGCACAGGCTGTACCATGCAACTTAGGTACATTTCTTTTACGTTAACCCATCTGTGAGAGTGTGGCTGTCAGTTTGAGACTCTTCTTCCTATTAGGAGAGTAAAACTTCAATATTTGAAGATGTACATAGCTTTGTGTGTCAGTATTAAGTTAATAGGTTTAAGGGGATTATTGGGGGTTGTTTCAGGGCTTTCAACAAAACAAAAAGTCGTGTAAGATATGACATACACTCAAATAGATATGACAAGAAACAACTGTATAAAAGATCAACCTGTCAAACAGTGTATACAACTCAAAAGCTGGAACTAGACACTTAAAAAAGCTGTCACACATAAAAGGTGGGAATAACAACTTTTCAACACAAAGATACTTCCTGTAATGTCTTTAAATGTACATGATCTCACAGATAAATACAGAAAAGAAAGAGCAGTCAACTATATTAAAAATGTAGAGTGCGAATAGCTATGCTACAGGAGACACTTGGAAAGACATGAACATGTGAATGTGATACAGAAAGGTTTTCAGGATGGCTATTCAACAGAATACCTGGGGCAAAGGAAAAAGGGAGTACTTGTTTTAATTGTAAGAGGAGTTCCAATAGTGATAGAAGAGGGGAAAAACATAATGGTAGATTTGTAGTACTAAAGGGCTACTGGCAAGAGAGAAGAATTACACTGGCACATATTTACAGTGGATATAAAAGGTTTACACACCTCTGTTAAAATGCCAGTTTTTTGGGATTAAAAAATGAGACCACAATAAATCATTTCAAAACTTTTCCCACCTTTAATGTGGCTATAACCTGTACAATTCAATTAAAAAACAAATTTGTTACGGGGAAAAATGTATTAATAAAAAAAAAAAAAATTCAATAAGCTGGTTGCATAAGTGTGCACACCCTTAAACTAATACTTTGTTGAAGCATCTTTTGATTTAATTACAACATTCAGTCTTCTTGGGTAGCAGTCTATCAGCATGGCATATCTGGACTTGGCAATATTTGCCCACTCTTCCTTGCAAAAGTGTTCAAAATCTGTCAGATTGAGAGGACATCTCATGTGCAAAGCCCTCTTCAGGTCACTCCACAGAGTTTCTATTGGATTTAGTTCTGGGCTCTGGCTGGGCCATTCCAAAACTTTGTTTCTTCTGGTAAAGCCATTCTTTTGTTGATTTGGATGCATGCTTGGGGTCACTGTTGAAAGGTGAAACTCTTCTTCAGCTTTCTAGCAGACAGCTGAAGGTTTTGGGCCAAAAGTGATTGATATTTGGAACTGTTCATAATTCCCTCCACCTTGACTAAAGCACCAGTTCTGGCTGAAGAAAAGCAACCCCAAAGCATGATACTGCCACCACCATGCTTCACCGTGAGGATGGTGTTCTTTTGGTGATGCAAAGTGTTGTTTTTGCCCCAAACGTACCTTTTGGAATTGTGGCCAAAAAGTACAACCTTGGCCTCATCAGACTAAAACACATTTTCCCACATGCTTTTGGGAGACGATGTATTGTTTTGCAAATTTTAGCTGGGCCTGGATGTTTATCTGTGTAAGATAAGGCTTCCATCTTGCAACCCTACCACATAGCCCAGACATATGGAGAATACGGGAGATTGTTGTCACATGTAGTACACAACCAGTACTTGCCAGAAACTCCTGCAGCTCCTTCAGTATTGCTGTAGATCTCTTGGCAGCCTCCCTGACCAGTTTTCTTCTGGTCTTTTCATCAATTCTGGAGGAGCGTCCAGTTCTTTGCAAAGTCACTGTTGTCTCATATTTTCTCCACTTTTTGTTCACTGTCTTCACTGTGTTCCATGGTATATCCAATGCTGTGGAAATTTTTTGTACCCTTCTCCTGACCGATACATTTCAACAGTAAGATCCCTTTGATGTTTTATAAGCTCTCTGCGAACCATGGCTTTTGCTGTAGCAGGCAACTGATTAAATGTCAGGAAAAACCTACCAGGACAGATGAACTTTATTTGGGGTTAATCAGAGTTTCTTTAACTGAAGGCAGGTGTGTACCCCAGAAGACTGAATGCTGTAATTAAATCAAAAGGTGTTTCAACAAAGTATTAGTTTAAGGGTGTGTGCACTTATGCAACCAGCTTATTGTAATTTTTTTTTATTTTTTTATATTTTTCCCCTAACAGATTTGTTTGTTTTTGAATTGAATTGTACAGGTTATAGGTCATATTAAAGGTGGAAAAAATTTTGAAATGATGTGGTCTCATTTTTTTATATCACAAAAACCTGGCATTTTAACATGGGTGTGTAAACTTTTTATATCCACTGTACATGCCACCTAAAACTGCTATAATGGAACTTAAGAAAATTCTGGGAGAAATAATCAGCTTTCAACAAGGGATATTACTTATATTTGGGGAATGCAATTTGATCTGCAGCAGTGAAGATATGTCTGGGGAGGCCAAGAAGGGAAAAATAACACAGAAGGGTACATTTTTGAAGACATTTGTGACAACATCTGGCATGGAAGATATGAATTCAGTACTAGGAGTTTGGAGGTAAATTCACATATTACTACCCAAGATACAAAAAATAAGCTAGGCTATCGGAATTTACATTTCACAGGAACATGCGCATTTAATTAAAAGTCTTGATATGCACCTAATAACTATTTCAGATCATGTGCCAATATAATAACTAAAAAAACACAGGCTAATGAAATAAAAATGAGACATGGGCCCTTTTCGACCTATCTTTTGGAAAGAGAGGAATTTAAGGAATGGGTAGTGGAAATTATTCAGAAGCTATTACAGAAGATAAAACTTTCTTCTCAAAATATAGCTAGGGAGTGGGAGGGTGAACTAAAGGAGAGAGAGAGAGAGATGGTTAAGAAGTAACAAGAATTATTTAGAGGGACTGACAAATGTTAAAGTATTGCAGAATAGGGGGAATCTCACAGAACATGGAAACAAACAACTGCAGAATGCTAAACAGAAAATAATGGATTACCTCGACAATATGGATGAGTTTATAAAGACTGCTGTTAAGCAACTATTTTTTGATAATAACTCTAGAGCACAAAAACTTTTAGCATAACGACACAGGCAACAGAAAGTAGAAAGGCCTGTCACCAAGCTTAGGCTGCCTATAACAAGGAAGATAACAAGAGATCCTTTAGAAGTACTAGAAATATTTTGGAAATTCTATGAAAGTCTATGAGGCTCAATTACTAACAGTTATGATAGGAGGAGATGAGATAAAAGTGGCGATATTTAACCAATCTACAGGAAAGTCCCAAAGAATAGATGGTATTCCTCTGGAAGTTTGGAAGTTAGGTGGGAAAAAACTGTTAAAGATCTGGAAGGTTTTGTTCAACAGTATTTTAAGAGTAGAAGTACCAACATCACAGTAGAAAGCGTTGGTGACTGTAATAGCTAAAGAGGGCAAAGACCCATCAGATCCAGCTTCATTACTAGCCATTTCAATATTAAACTATGAATATAAAGTGTTCATGTTTACAATGGCTAAAAGAATGGCAGAAGTGATGCCAAAATTGATAGATGTGGATCAATGTGGTTTTGTGGAGAGGAGGCAACATTTGACAACATTAACATAACACTGATGAGCGAGAGGGAAGAAGAATGTATGAAAATATCACTGTTGGTGGGTCTTGATGCAGAGAAAGCATTTAACAGAGTAGCTGGGACTTTATGAGCAGGGCAATGGAAGCATTTGCACTGATAAATTATAAGGTTGATTTGAGGATATACAAGGGATTGGAGGTGAAAATTAAAGTGGTTGGGTCCTCTCAGATAATTTCTGTTTGAGCAGAGGAACCTGCTCCTACTTAATGTGTCAGTATTCTCAGGCCCTTGTGGGGCTATTAGAATCACAAAGTCACATACCCCCTGCCAGTGGAGTTCTTGCTCACTAACTTTCCAGATTTCTTCATTTTTCAAACATAAATGGATATACACTTTTTTAAAGCTGCTGAAATAAAGCTGTCCTGAAGTAGGCTGTCCAGCTCAAGGTCAACAGTTTCTAGTGTTTGATAAATGCCCACATTTTATCTATACAGCAAAGTTTTCTTTTTTGAAAAAGAATGCCCAAAGAAAGATACAAAGTTATATTCTCCAAGTCAGAAAAGGCAGTAAAGATTATAAACCTTTGGTGGATTCTTATCCCACAGGCGTACTCCTTAGTGTTTGGGAAAATGAGCAGCTCTAGACAGAACTATCAAAGTAGTACACTCTAGAAGGCCAGCATTAAAACAGCACAACACATATGAGGAAGCCAAAGCAATAAAAAATAAACAAATAACAAAACAGGTGCATTCGCTTTGGAAGTAGCCTAGATGAAACTGATAGAGTATGCAATCTGAAAAAGTGGTATGAAAAAAGACTAGGGGATGATGCAAGTTGCTCTCTTTTTCCATCCAGCATCCTGTGGACACCCCCAGCATAAGGAGGAAACCAGTCCTCTTTGGGGATGCACAAATCTCTGGCATTCTGGCTGGATAGGCAGACATTTGTCTGAGTCTAATTCCCATCTACACAGCAGTGACCCATATGCATATGATGAATAATAATTTATCCTTACATAACAAAATACAGTGTAAGTACAGATAATGGCAGCATCTCATCTATGGAATACCAAAGTCAGAAACTACATTACCTGATGCAACCATGGGATACAAAGGAAATGTCTTCAGCCATGCAGAGCTGACAAAAAGCCCCACCGCCACCAGAACTACCATGGCTCTCTTTATAAGGTGCATGAAGTAAAAAAAGGGCTATGCAGAATACAAAAGACACACACTCATATCAAGTCAGCTGATCAGCAAAGATTCTGCAATATGTTAACTACTGGGATTTTCTCTTCAAATATCCTCATCAGTGGGGCAATTCAAGCTTGAACAGATTCACAGGTCCACCGGTAGGCAATAAGCAGTCAGTCTGCAGACCATTACAAGCCCAGTCAACAACCTATATTCAAAAGTTTCTTCAAACCTCAAGGAGGGCAAGACATGACAGACTGGGGGAGAATTTCAGGCTATCCATCCAATTATCTAACTTTACCTTGAAGGTGACATGGGTGCTACTTCCCTTGGCATGTAGTGGAAGTTTGTTCCGGAGTTGGGGAATACTTCAGGATATGAACCCATCACGACAATATGCCTGTTGAAGAAGGTTCAGATCCTTTAACTAGATATTTGAGGAGACATTTGTTCTTTGATGGAGCAAGAGGTTAAAAAAAAAGGGCTGGATCTGTCAAGAGACAAACATGGCTTAAAAGGCAAAAATGCAGATCCCCACAGAGGACTATATAAGAAAATGAGGACAGAGACAGGGCTGTCAGTCTATCCTGACAACAGGTCTGATGACAGATGAGTAAATGGGAATTAAGACTTCCCTGGATCCGCAGGAGATGCATATGGAATTAGATGAGTCCTAAAGAAGGCTTTCTGAACTTCTGCAGAGACTTTATGGTGAAAAGATAAGGAAATATTTAATTATTATTATTTTGTTTTGTTTTCCAGGAAAGGCCAGCTGGGCACAGAACCCCTTTTCAGTGGCTGCCAGGGGAGAAAAGCTATACATACATAAGGTTTTACATTCTATGCAAATATTAAAACATTCTATGCACAAACAGTAATATTTAACCAATTATAAATTTGTGCTTAACAGTAAGACACAGTAATATAAAATGGCTTACGAATGCACTTAACAGATATCTGGAATAGTACATTGTGGGAGTGTTTTATCACTATTTCAGTGCTGTGGTAGTTCAGCAGAATTTTAAGTATGTCACTTTTTATTGTGGTAGTGTCAGTTGGCAGGTTTTAAAAAGAGTACATATAGAGAAGTGGGATAGACTTGGAAACGGAAGTCTAGGGGTAGTAACAGTTTGCAGTATTAGACTCCAACAAGGAGTAAGATATTTTATAGAAACTATAGATTGTTATACAGCACCATGTGCCTCTACAGGCAGTCTTCGGGTTAAGGATGAGATCCATGTTTTAGTCTGTCCTTAAGTCAAATTTGTATGCAAGTTGAAACACGTGCATATGGTTCTTAAATGTCACTTAGTCAAATGTTTGCCTCAGTCTAGTATTTATTTTACTTTTCTTTGCATATAAAACACTTTAGAAACACTTCCAAACAAAAAAGAATTAAACATAATACTGTATACTGTAGCTATGCTTCCCTACTTCCCATCAACAAAGCTGGTTTAAGACATCCTGTTATTAAATCCAGTGTTTATAAGGACACTTTCCACCCACACACATACCTCTCAACTGTACAGATTTTTGCAGAATGTCCAGATTTCTGCCTCATATTTTTGCTCAGTGTTTCATAAAAATGTGGTTGTTTAGCAAAAGCAGCTGCAAATCATTAAAGACAGAAGATAGAAAATGACAGACATTTGAGTTCCAGAATTCATACCCTTCAGAAAAATCATGCTAATGCAAAATCTGGTAGTCTATCAAATTTCTAAATTTGTAAGAGCAATATTTATTAAAACTGTCCCTATTTTTGGGCATCTGTCCCACTTTTATACATAGCTTTGCCCAGATTTCTTGCTCTAAGAGGTTTAGAGGTATCACATACACTCTTAACCCTACTTTACCTATTCCATAACTAACCCCCCTCCACTTATGCAACCACCCACCTCTTAACAGCTGCCAGGGGATCGCTACCTCACTCTCACACTCTCTCTCTCATAGACAGTCTCTTCCAAATTCATACCTGCATTCACTCACACATCGCTCTCACTCTTCACTCTCTCATACACAGTAACTTCCTCATTCATACCTGCATTCACTCACACATTGCTCTCACTCTCTCTCAATCTCTGTCTCACACAGGACAGACAGAGAGAGAGAGAGACAGAGACACAGACACACACAGACAGATTTGGTCAGCTTTAATGAGTTTCATTTTTTTCACATTATTTCCGACATTGCGGCAGCCCATTCGTGTCTATGGGTTGTCTGCATGTCGGATGTTCGTAACCCGGGGACTGCCTGTACTTAAACAAAAAAAAAAAAAAAAAAAAACTGTACCTGACATTTCTCTTATTTAATTACTTTTTAATCTTATCCTGGAGTGTTACAGCAATATAGCCAAGAGTTAAGGTGGAGTTCTTTTAGTTTAGTTTTGAAGATGTGTGGGTTTATAGTAAGTCTACCAGGAAATGTGATGGAGTTCCAGGCTTTTGAGTCATGGCTGGAGTACAAAGCACCCCCATAACTAGGTTGTTATGATTTTTGAATCATGAGGAGATGTTTATCACTAGAGCAAAGGTGCCATTTGGGGTGTGCCTTTGTAAACAAAGAGTGATTCCCTACATTATGTGTTACTTGCAGTGGAGAGTGAGTGAGGTAGTGGGGTAGCTCTAGCCATTTAAGATGCTTAGGGCAATAAAGTAAGAAGAAGAGTAAGCTCTGCTGGATACGTATGTGGCTATTTTATTGCAGAATTGCTCAGGCTTGCTCTGCCATGTGGCTTGGAGGTTAGAGAAAATTGGTGAGGCTTATAAACAGTATGAGAAGAAGATAGGACAATGTGGTTGTCTTGCTACTTTCACGGAGACAGATTTAAACTCTGTACAAAAGGCTTTTTTTTTTATAGCTTGTTGAATATGAAGTCAAATTTAAAGTTATTGCCAATAGTGACACCTGGTAGTTTATTGCTGGAGACTAATATGTTACTGGACAAGGTGATTTTGCAGTTTATTTCGCAATCAGTGTGGGACTTTAGGATGGAAAAAATAGTTAATTTAAGGTGAGGTTGGATTTGGCCAGCCAAGTTTTACTGGAAGTGAATGAGTTCTGAGAGTGTTGCTGACGCTGAGTAGAGAACTGTGCAGAGCATACAAGAGTACACTAGCATTTTGGATTATGTTGAAATGTTTAACAGCAGTGTGCAAATTGTTAACAAATAAGCTGAACAAGAGGGTATCAAGTACTGATCCTTAGGATATACCAACAGATGCTGGAGTAGCTTTGTCTGACATTTAAAAGTGTGTCATCTGATAGACAACTTTGGAATCATAACGGGTGGAATGGGATTCACCTAATGATGTTAGCTGAAGCTGTAGCTTATCGTGGGAGGCTGTGTGAAAGGCTTTTGATAAGTCTAAGAATAGACTACTGCAAATGCAATACATTCTGTACTACATTTTTATTTGATGGTATTTATGAAGTTGAATAATGAAATGTTAGTGCTGTTTTTTGGTCTGAAACTGCACTGGGCAGGAGAGAGTTTTTGTCATGAATGTTTAAGTAGTTGAATATGGATGCATGTCTCCAGGAGTTTAGGCAAAGGCAAAAGAATGACTATGGGCTTACAGTTGGGGGAGTTCAGTGATGGTGCCTCCTTTGTGAAGGGGCAGAATATAATACTTCTACCAGAGGGACAGGACATACATTTCTTGGCTAGATCTACTTATTGGCTATGGTTTCAGCAGCAATCTCAAGACAGTTATTAATGACTATGGTGGTGGGTTTAGGTTTGAAGAGTTGCTTATTTATGGTACAGGTGAGGATAGAATCGAGGAAAAATGCATTGGAAGTTTTGATGTGTTGAGAGGTATTTTGTGGACTGTCATTAATTTTTACTGAGTAATGAATTTATGTCTTTTATGAAGTGGGAGTTGAGTAAAGTGGCAATTCTGTCTGGATCCATAACAGGGTATGGGGGGGGGGGGCTGTTGACATCTACCAGGGGTTACAAGTTTTTTAATGGAGAACTCTTTGTGGTTTTTTAAGGTGTGCACTTTATAAGTCAAAGCAGAAGTGGATCTTATCTATTTAGTCTTTTTTTTATAAGAATGCAGAGATATCTAAAGTTTTAAGACCTCGTGAGTTTTTTATTTTTGCCAGCTTTCCAGGCAGTGTCCTTTTTACGCACGAGTATTTTGGTGACAGAGGGCAACCAGGATGCAATGTTATGCTTGACTCTCCTTAATGGAGCATAATTTAGTACAGTAAGGAAGGCTGTATTAAAGAGAAATGTGGCAACTTCTAGAAGAATTACTCTAAATAGATTTTAACTGAGTGATTGTTGGAGTGGATATGAATTTGTTGGGATTAAATGTGGCTAAACTACATACTTCAGTAAAGTGATATTTTCTGGATACATGGGTAGTAAGTACTTCTAATTGCAAAGGCAGGGAAGTGATCACTAAATATGTCTGCCAAGGTTCATGGGGATGATATTTTGTTTGGATAGGTGGTCAATATTCAGTCCACAAGGGATTGTTTAACCTTGTTGGGATTTTAATAATTTAAGTAAAGCCAAACAGATTTAGTAATGTTGTGGGGGAGTCAGTAGTGAGGGAGAGTCAATGTATGTCTGCGTCCCCAAAAATAATACTTGATGTCATCCAGGAAAGGATATCTTCCATAGTAGAGGTGTTGTTTCCTGGTAGGATGCAGAAATCAAGATAACATACAATTTTCTTTATGTTCTGGTTTGAAAATGTAAATGAGGATATCAGCATTCCTGAAACTGAGTGGAGTGACAGGATATAAATGAGTTGAAGGCTACTGGAGAACATTATAGCAATGCCTCTTCCCTTCTTTTCTATACAATGGAGTCTTATAGATGCTGTATCTGGGAGGTTTAATTTCAGCATCTTTGATGCATGGTTTTGACCAGGTTTCACAGATGGTGAGTGCATGCTTAGCCATACATGTAGGGCAGTTATTTTGTTTGCAATGCTTCTGATGTTAACATGGAGAAACTTTATCCCTGAATTGGTACTGGATGCATTGTGTGGATTGGGGTGTCATATATGGTCAGTAGGGATAGACCAGGATTAGGGTGAATGCCTCCAAAGAGTGCGAGTTTAAGTGGTGGGAGGCTGTAGGGGAACACCTTCAGTTTTAATTTTTCTTTACTACAAATCTCATTTTGCAAAGAAGAGGCTGCAGTGTAGGACTGTTTAAAGAGGTGAATGTAGGAGGTGTGATACAGGCATGAATCTGTGTGTGAAAAAGCCAGTGCAACCGGGGAAGGTCTGAGGAAACGAGGAGAAGAAAGGTGGACATGATATAATGAGTATGCAGGAATAATACAAGATGTCAAAAACATTACATTATAACAGAACAGCATACCAGGTAGTGAGGTACAAAAGGAGCACTAGACGTATGAGGGAGGGTGAGCAGAACTTTAGAACAAAAGGTTGAAGTAGTTATTCTAAAGTACAAGGAAGAAAACCAAAAATATTACACTAGTAAATTTGTCTTTTCCTTTGTAGTTCCCCAAAAAATCAACAAGAGTGCCTAGATCCCAAACAACAGTTTGTAGGAGTGTGTCAGCTATATCGCATGAGAAAATAACTATAATACACTTTTTCACATTTTGAGACCATTCTCCTTGCACCAGTTGTTAACTTGGTTTGACCAGTGTTGGAGCAAGAGTGAGCAGAGACAGATTACAGTCAAATGGGGCCCTGAGCAGGGCAAAGTACCCCCCCCCACACACACACACACACACAGCCATTCCAGCATCCCGATACTTAGCTATTTCTCCCCAGTTACCATAAACACTGTTCAAACCTGTCAGAGCGTATGCTATTTTCTTCTTTACTTCTACAATCATTAAAGATATTTGGATTTAATTTAAAATTTTTACTTCACATTTTATAGCAAAAACACTGCCGGCCATTTGCTAAACAAAGTAGTCTCACAATGAAAAGCAGACTTAGCATGAACAACAGTAAACTTCCCCGCCCTTGAAACTTATGTTCATTGAAACCCACATTCAAAGAAAATGCATCTGGGCAGTGGCAGATTAAGTTTACCTTTGGGCCGTTTTCAAACCTTACGCCCCTTGTACACATTTTTAGGGCACATTTTAGCCACGCATACATGCATGTGTTCTTTGATTCACCTTCCTGATTGTATAATACAGCTCCACTTTAGAGTTTTAATTTTGTAGTTTTGAATATTTTTCCTGTAAGCAATAAAACAAAATGTATGAACCAATAATAACAAAAAAAAAGATGTTATGTCGTACCACACACGTTCCCCATCTGTGCTGTTGATCTTCTTCCATTCATCACTGATTGGTTTGGTTCCGAGCCCCTCGGAACCGTGTCGGCCTAATACCAAGCTCGCATACACCAAAAACTCTCAAGCTAAGCTGCTACCCACAATGCCCTTCTCCCTGTTACCTCAGATAGAGTTTGCATAAGACATATAGAAGTAAAGCAGAGGCCATTTCTACACAAAAACCCTGAAAGCACCACAAGGACATTCATCAGGAGGTGGGGGACGGAGGGTGGGATTTGATGAATGGAAGAAGATCAACAACACAGATGGAACATTATGGTATGACATAACTTCTTTATCTGATGTTAATCTTGTTCCCATTCATCACTGATGGGACAGAATCCCAAGCTACCCGAGAAACCTGGGTGGCCCTTATGGAAGAACATTCCTGAGCACCATTGAGCCGAAGGCCGCTCTTCCCCTGGGGACCATATCCAACTTGTAATGTTTGATGAAAGTGTGAGGTTTAGCCCAAATGGCTGCTGCGCAGATGTCGTCCATAGATGCTTTGGAGTGAAAAGCTACAGAGGTTGTTATAGCTCTAGTTGAATGTGCTTTGATATTGTGAGGTTTAGGCTCATTTGTACATGAATATGAAAAAGCAATACAATCTCTGAGCCACTTTGATAAAGTGACTTTTAACACAGCATATCCCATTTTTGGACCAGAGAAGGAAATGAAAAGTTGGTCTGTCTTCCGGATAGATTTAGTCCTGTCTAAGTAAAAATGTAGTTGCCTATGCATGTCCAATGAGTGTAGACAGTATTCTCCTTTATTGAAATAGTTTGGGAAAAACACTGGGAGCTTGATGGATTGGTTCACAGAAAAATCAGAAATCACTTTGGGGAGGAAAGATGGATTAGTACGTAGCGATGCTCTGTCTTTATGAAATATTAAGTACAGTCTCTTGATGCATAAGTCCTGTAATTCTGAGATCCATCTAGCTGCAGTGACTGCTACCAAAAATAGAGATTTCCATGAAAGGAATTCGAGATCACATTTTGCAGCAGGCTCAAAAGGGGGTTGAGAGAGAGACTGTAGTACAAGGGAGAGATTCCACGCCTCTAATGGACGCCTAATTGGAGGTCTGCCGTGAAACACTCCTTTGAGAAAGGTCTTGCATAGGCGGGTGGACATAAGTGGACTGCTCTCTGATCCATTATGAAACTTGGAAATAGCTGCTAAATGGACTCATATGGTAGAAGCTGATGATCCATTCTCAAAGAACTCAGATAGGTATTGAAGTATAACAGAGACCGGAGCTGAGAAGGGATCTAGCATCCGTTCTTTAGACCAAACAGCAAATCTTTTCCATTTATCTCTGTAAAGTTTTTTTGTGGATGGCTTATGGGAGGCCAGAATGATATTGCGAACAGGTGAGGAAAGGGTTTTCCTGCCTGGTGACTAACAGAAGTGGAGAAAACGAGCTGTCAGCTTGAGAGTGGACAGATTCAGGAGAGTCAACCCTGGGAGTGAGAAATTAAGTCTGGATGAGTGCCCAGGATCCATGGAGGCTGTAACAGGTGAGGCCAGAGGAAGGGGAACCACACATGACGAGGCCAGAATGGGGCAATGAAGATCACCTTGCATCTCAACTGAGATGCTTTCTTTAAAAACTGAGGTATCAGGGGGATTTGATGGATAAGCGTAGAGAAAACCCACGGGCCAATCATGAATCAGAGCGTCTCTCGGGGACTCCCTCTCTGGGGGAAAGAGGACGAAAAAGCTGCTGCATTTGTTGTTCGGGGGGGAGGCGAAAAGGTCACAGCAAGGATGGCCCCACTGGCTGAAAATTTCTGCCGTCACTTTGGGATTGAGAGACACTTAGGAAAATGCATAACAGCAATGTGCATGCTTAGTACATCAAAGGCTTAAAAGGGTTAATACATTTATTCTGTTCATACTGCATGAATCTGCACAGCTATTAGAAACTTATTAAAAGACACTTTATTCTGCTTATGCAATGAAAATATGTGTGCAGCTACCGGAAACTTAATAAGAGACATTCTATTTCTGCTTATGCCATGAGAAAAATGTGCAGCTGCTAGAAGTCTTGATAAAGAAAACAATAGATGTTTGAAAGCTTAAACTAGTCAGCACTACTTGTACCAAAGCTAGAAATGTACCTTGAATCTAGACAAAATGTATCGCATGTATTAGAATTGTACAATGGAAGAATTGAAGAGACAAAGTGGGCTAAAATAAGCCCAAGGTCAAGTTGTTTTTCTCAAATGTTTTTGCAAGACAGCAATAATCTGACCAGGTCAGCAATAAGCCTGGTAACATTTTCTGTGTAACATACAGAAAGCTGTGTCCAACTACGTCAGCAGTAGATTAGTAACATTTTCTATGAGACAGGAAAAGAACTGTATAAGAATAATATACTGACCACTAGAAAGTTAGACAAACCTTGTACCTACATGCTTTGTCTCCTTGCTGCAAATAATAAAGGGTGCCTTGCTTGAACCTAACGTGTATTGATCTTTGAAGTTTTTCCTTTTACAGATTGGTCCTTTGGACCGGAACCCTCTCTTCGCCTCGGATCAGACGACCAGGTGGCTGAAACCGTACGGGGAAGAAACCAAATCGGTTCTTCTTATATCCAAAGTCCTCCGACTGAATTGTCGTCAAAAGAGGCCAGACACTTTCTGATCTGTGACTGAAGGACAGGTCTCCGCAAATCGGTGCTCAATCACGTGGGCTCAGGTAAGGTGAATCTACTTTTTTCTGTTTTCTGTTTCAGATCAGGGACTGGATGTGTATTGTTTTTTTTATCAGATTGTATTTTTCTTACAGTCAGGGATAGAGAAAAGGAGTACTGTCTTGTCACAGATAAGGAGAAAAAGAATAAGTAGGCAGTCATTCTGACGAGACCATAACAAAATCCGTGGTACACGTTAAAATTTAAAAAAGTTACATAACAGTCAAAGGTAAAATAAAATGGGTAATAATTGCACAAAAACACCCCAGAACCCGCCGTTAACGGAAGACACAAAATATATGCAGTTGCAACTCGCCGATAATATTAGATATTTTTCAAAATGGGTTAATAAATATGAATTCGATGGAAAATTAGAAAAATCCTCGCTGATCAAACAACTCAAAAACGATTCCAAGGGTCAGGTAAAAAAGCAACGGAGGTTAGGAATTCCTCAAGCACACAGGTGGCTGGAGGAAGTAAACCGTAGGGACCAAAGGAACAAAGATTCAAAAGCAATGTTTTTAGATAAGGAGGATAACAACTTAGTAATGGCATCAGCACCTCCGCCTCCCTTACCAGAACATGAAGTGAGTGAACAGGTTAGTCCATCCCCCACTATATCCTGTGGTCACTGAAAATAGAGATATTATAAAACTAACTAAAATCAGTGATCCCATCGGGACCAGGTCCCGAACAAAGGCAAGTAATTCAGAAGAAGGTATTGAGTTATGGCAAATAGTTAAGAATTCACGATCTATAGGAGAAGAAGAAGAAATATGCCCGCTTATAGAAGTACCTAATCCTCTGGCAGGTCAGGACAATCAGAACCCAACTATTTTAGTATATAGACCTTGGACTCCGGAAGATATCTGGAAAGCCACTGAGGGAATTCCCCATCCAAAGATTAATTTTAGAAAATTCTCAGAAGACTTACAAGGAATGAGGTTAAGTTATAACTTAAGCGGAGAAGAAGTAGAAAAAGTAGTTAGACAAATTGTAGGGCCAGATTGGTACATGATTTGTGGCAACTGGAACCCTCGTGACGCTGCACAAAGACCCATCCCACACAGCAGCGCAGAATTAGACACAAGAGTAAAAGGTCTTACAGACTGCATCTCTGAAAAATGGAAACCTAGGGCAGACTGGACTTGCATTAATCAATGCATCCAACAAGAAGGTGAAACAATTGACCGGTACTATGCCAGATTGTTAGAATGTTTTAATAACCACTGTGGAATGCAGGTTCCTGAAGATCAAATGCAAGATTCCCCATATGAACAGCAGTTAAAGAATGCATTTTTAAAAGGTAGTAGTGCGCTTATAAGCAGTTTTATTACAAAACACATGGTAAACCATCGTACCAGCAGGTTACAATCATTACTTGAATATGCTAGACATGCCGTAAGGCATTTTAATAACAAAAAGAAAAAGAAAGCTCGACTATTTTCTGTACAAGACGGAGCAGAAGTTTATGTAGTGCAGTCTGGGAAAAAGGGCAAGAAAAACGCACAGGGAAACAAGCAGTCTGATCAGCGATCTGAGGACTTTGAAGGGCGTAAGAAAAGGGGAGAATGTTTTAAATGTGGTAAAAAGGGACATTTGGCAAGGGATTGCAGGAAAAATAAGAAGGCAACAACGGAAGACAAGGAGGATGAGGACTGACTATATGATAGTCAAGAATCACTAGAAGGGGCTAGCAAAGAAAGGACAAATGAGAATGTGAAAGAGGGAGTAGAGGAAGTGCAAGAAGTTAGTGACAATGAAGAAAATGAAATATTAGACTTAGCTTTGTTGAGCTTAGAACTCTATTTAGCAGACACAAAACCAGAAGTTACACTCTTGGTAGGAGGAAGGGAGGTCAAATGTTTGTGTGATTCAGGGGCATCACGGACCCTAATACACCCCTCCAAACTACTAGAAAACATAGAGTCACCTGATTACATACTGGTCAAAGCAGCTAATGGACAGCTGTATCGGGAGCCTCTCTCCCATAACATTGCAATAACTGATCCAGTTTCAGGATTAACACAGAAAAGCAAAATTGTAGTTTCTGCAAAATGCCCAGTAAATCTCTTGAGCAGAGACCTCATGCAGATATTTGGTATAGCAGTAGTCCCAACCATGCAGTGTATGGAAGCACAGCAACAAAATAATACCTTTGTGGTGCAGTCGGAGGGTGAAATGTTTTACTGGTACAGCCAGGACTTGGTTACGACTGGTCCAGGGACTGTGACTGAGGAACTAATGAGCATAGCCATCAGTAAGTTTCCATCCCTTGACATTGATAAGCAACACCTGTTGCACTGTACCCTGTATTTTTGTAACACACCAGGACCTGATAAGGAATATGAGAAAGAATTATTTAAGAATCATACAAATAGACTGATGCTGCATAACCTGTACTGGGACACAGAAGGGAACAGTGTAGCCAGCTGTTCACTGCCCCAGGAGTTTTTTACACTTTATAAATCTAATCGATTACCACATGTTAGTTTAACTAAAAACAAAAATATAAAATGGGCAGACCTAGGAGAAAAAGCCACGAGATTGGAGAAACAGACAGAACTAGAACTGTCAGGACAGGGGATACAAGTACAAAAATTGAATTGGATAACTCAGACCAACTCAGCTGTGCACTTACAATCTAGCAAAGACAGCTGATGGACACTCCTGTTAAAGGAGGAAGAAAACGCCTTGCGAGGTATACCAGAGACTCTCTGGTCAACAGGGAAATCAGATGTAGGACTCATTCGTACAGCGGGGCCAGTCACTATCACGCCAAAGTCAGCATTCAGACCACAAAAAAGACAGTATCCTTTAAGAAAAGATGCAGAGGCAGGGATAAAGCCTATTATAGCATCCTTACTTAAAGGAGGGATACTAATAGAATCTCCCGATTCACCATGTAACACACCCTTATTTCCAGTTAAAAAAAGCCAATGGAAAATGGCGTATGGTCCAGGCTTTGTAAGCTGTAAATGACGCGGTAATACCAAGGGCACCCATAGTGCCAGATCCACACACCCTGTTGAATGACTTAAAACCTCAACAAAAGTATTTTTCTGTGGTAGACATTATCAACGCATTCTTTTCGATACCGATACACCCTGATAGCCAGTATTGGTTTGCATTTACATTTCAGGGAAAAAGATATACATATACACGCCTACCACAGGGATATTGTGAAAGTCCAACGATATTCTCACAAGAAATGGCAAGCAACTTGGCGGGATTCAACCCACCAAGAGGTAGCTAGGTTTTACTTTATGTTGATGACATTCTGCTGGCGGCCCCCACCCAGCAGGATTGTAAGGAAGATACCATAGCACTTCTATGATTTTTAGCTGCTGAGGGACATAAGGTAAACAAAGACAAACTGCAGCTCTGGAAAAAACAGGTTAAATACCTAGGATATGTAATATCCAAGGAAGGTAGAACGTTAGATGAGGACAGAAAAGTAGCAATTTTACAAGCACCAAAACCCACTACCAAGAAGGAAATTATGTCCTTCCTGGGTACAACAAATTTTGCGAGCTGGATTCCAAACTATGCTTTGGAAGCTGCACACTTAACTGACCTTATATATAAGACGCCTATGGCAGCGCAGGATTTGTTACAATGGACACCAGAGGCAGAGTCTGCCTTTTGTAAACTAAAGCAGTTAATAGCGTCCTCACTAGTTCTGGGATTGCCAAACTATCATAAACGTTTTTTCCAGACTGTAGATTGCATGCAGGGTTACATGACATCAGTATTAACACAACAGCATGGGGATAAGCAACGCCCTATCGCTTACTATTCATCACAACTGGACCCAGTGGCACGATCCTTACCCCACTGTGTACAAGCAGTAGTTGCAGCTGCAATGGCAGTGCAAGCTTCAGCCTCAGTAGTCTTGTTCCACCCTCTCACTCTGAGAGTGCCCCATGAAGTCGCGATCATTTTACTGCAAGAAAAAGTGGCATATCTCTCCCCTGCTAGGCATCTTTCCTGCATGACTATATTGTTGAGCCAACCTCATATGACAACTGAACGATGTACAACTTTGAACCCTTCTACACTGCTCCCAACCCCTGCAGATGGCACACCCCACCGCTGCCTGCAGGTAATTGAGCAAAAGACCCTACCTAGAAAAGATCTCACAGACATCCCCTTGGACAATGCCAAGGTGACATATTACGTGGATCGCTTGTGCAAAAGGGGTCCTGCAGGAAAAAACCTAGTAGGATATGCAGTAGTCTCTGATACTGAGATTGCAGAAGCAAAATCTTTACCACACTATTTATCTGCACAGGCAGCAGAATTGATTGCCCTGACACGGGCATGTACCCTAGCAAAGGGTAAATGTGTAAACATTTTTACTGACAGCCAGTACGCTTTTTCCAATGTACATGTGTTTGCACGGCAATGGAAAAACCGGGGAATGATAACATCTACTGGTAAACCTATAAATCATGCACAGTTTATTTTAGATCTTTTAGAATCTAGTCAGTTGCCTCAGAAAGTGGCCATTTGCAAATGTACAGCTCACACCCAAGCAACAGGATAGTATTTCAAAAGGTAATGCGAGAGCGGATACAGCTGCAAAACAAGCGGCCACAGAAGTATTTCTTTTAAATAAGGAAATGCAACCATCTGAAACCTTAGATGTAGACATGTTAAAAACAATGAAGACACTCACTACGCAAGCTGAAAAACAGCGATGGATAAAACGAGGAGCAATCCTCGAAAAAGGGCTGTACATCTCTAAAGAAGGAAAACCGATACTACCCTCTAATTTGTTTCGCTATGCAGCATTGTTGAGCCATGGGCAATGCCATGTCTCAACAGGGGGGATGGTACAGCTGGTGAACCAAGTGTTCACAACGTACGGATTTACAAACTACTCTAAAAAAAATTGTGTTTGATGTGTCAGATTTGTAACAAACATCATGCACAGGGGGCGATAAAGCCCAAGCAAGAGAGTTTCCCCACACCACCATATCCGTTTCACACTATCTGTATGGATTTCATAGAATTGAACAAATGTGAAAATAAAAAGTACTGTCTTGTCATTATAGATATGTTTTCCAGGTGGGTGGAAGCCTTTCCAACCAAAAATCCAGATGCAGCTACAGTGGCAAAAGTACTTGTCAAGGAAATTATTCCTAGGTTTGGCATTCCGGAAAGAATCTACAGTGACAATGGTACACATTTTGTAAATCAAACCATACAGCAGTTAAGTAAACATTTTGGTATTTTTTTTAAAAATCATTGTGCATACCATCCACAGTCTGCAGGGCTGGTTGAAAGGCATAATGGTATATTAAAAAGCAAATTGAGAAAATTAATAGCTGAGACAGGAAAAACTTGGTTGTACTGTTTACCCCTGGCACTGTTGAGCATGAGAACTGTCCCTACAGCAAAAGGATTGACTCCTTTTGAAAAACTGTTTGGAAGAGCTTATTATATACCCCAGTGGAAACTTCTCATGTCATCAGACCAGGAAGCCGATTTTACACTAGCTGAATATATGAAAAAGTTGTTGAGTTCTAAACATCTGTTGCAGTCAAATTCTGTTTCAGATAAAAAACAAACCGAAACATCGGAAGTGGCAGTGACGCCAGGAGACTGGGTATGGATTAAAATCGTGAAGTGAAAGAACTGGGCATCGCCAAGGTGGGAAGATCCCTACCAGGTGCTTCTTTCGACACCTACTGTAGTCAAAATAGCAGAACGAGCTTCGTGGATACACCTGACGCACTGCAAGCTGGTAAAGAACTTTGAATTGGACAAAGATCTTACCTCTCATTCGGGACCCTAAGCACAAAGCCTGGCTACAAAGGGGGGTCAGATCAATAGGACTGATCCGTCTCAAACCCAGTGAAGAAACCATTGGTGCTGAAGGTCCTATTAGGGCAGAGAGTAAGATCACATGTCCAAAATAAGATGACTGAATCCAGTAAGATCCAAATACACCTACTTGGAAGAACCGGAGAAAACGGAAATGCAGAACAACCGTTTCCACAAAAATATTACATGACCATCCTGTTGACTGCACTGGTGACAATAATCTTTTTTATTGTGGCCATTTCTTTTCTCAGCCACGCAAGTAGAACTAAATAAGCGTGCAGAGTAGCACCCAAACTTTAATACTTACCAGGCAATTAAATATGTGTATGCTGAAACCTTCGATGTTTCGAATTGCTGGATTTGCACAGCTTTACCAACAGCATATGGGGGGCTACTGTTAACTGCAGTTCCCCTAGGGGCTAACAAGACCTGGGAAAACTTAATTCATGATGCATCAGATGTCACATCAAAAGATAAGGTAGCATTGCACTTGTCTATTCGACAGAAAGGAACTGTGTGGTTTTATAAGAATGATACAGTCAAGGTGGGTTGGAGCTACTGCAATGTAACTGTTCCCTATAGAGGTGAGTTACCCTAAACCTTCTACTTATACATATAACAAAAAGAATACTTATAATAGAAACAATAAAAACAGTTACATACAAGGACATGATATGGCATCTGATGAAATGAGGGAGAGATGGAGGGAAGAAATATATGATAAAGAATTTCCCCCATTAGATAGGGACAGTAGGACTATGGAAACATATAGGCCACAGAATGTAAATATTCCTACAAGAGGGGGGAGAAGGGGGAAGGGGAGATATTAAATAGACATACCCCAGATCCAGAAATCAATATTAATATTGGTGAGAATGATATAAGGGAGGAAAGAGTTGTTAATACTTCAAAAGGTTTTACCATCTATAATTATAGTGATGTTACTCTTAAAGAAGAACATTTTAGCTTGTTAGGGAAAGGTTTCAAATTTATTCCGCAAGTCAAAGGAGAATTGACATCCACACTATTGGATTTAAAATTATTTTTGAGAAAGATTAATTTAAATTTAATATATAGTACGAATGATAAACAAAAAGTATATTCTAGCCAAACTTTGGTGAAGCCTTCAATTTTTAACCCACCCATGCATTCACAACTTAAAATTTTAGAGAATGTTATGGAAGTAGAAATAAGAAAAGTACATAAAAGAACTGGATGTAATACGAATCTCAATGATAATGAATATAAAGTGTTAAATGAGTTAAAAAAATAACTCTAGGGTGAGAATAATGAAACCAGATAAGGGTGGGGGAGCTGTATTTATGGACATCATTACATATGAAGGCAAAATGAATCAAATTTTGAGAGATGAAAATAAATATGCTGTGGTGTCTAAAAATTAAATTTGGTTAGCTTATAAAAGAATTGACATGGAATTAGAAGGTATGTATAATGAAGCAACTATTGATGGGAGTACTTTAACTTATCTAAGGGTGGAAAAACCAAAGATACCAGTTAATTTATGGTATCCCTAAGGTACATAAGAACGTGATACATCCACCACGTCTCAGCAGATGGCTCTAAAACACTACCCCCTAGCTAAATTTATAGATGGTAAAACTAAACATATTTGGGTTAATAAGTCAGCTATTTTAAAGGATTCATGGGACCTTTTAAGGGTAGTTGAGTCAAAAATGTATACTGCAGATTTAATATTTGTGACAATTGATATAGCTGATCTGTTCTCATCTATCCCCTGTCTTGAAGGGATGAAAATGTTTGAGGAAGAAATGTTTTTGGATAAAATATTAACACATAAAGATAAAGTAGCGTGCACAGGCTTAATGGATATGGTACTTAAAAACAATTTTCTATTGTTTAATGGAGAATTTTTTCAACAAACCCAAGGTGTTGCCATGGGGGCAGCCTGTGCACTTACATTTGCCAATATTGTATTGGCTAATTGGGAAGAAATGTATGTGCTTAATTCTAGTTTTCACACTTGTTGGAGCCTATACAAGAGGTTTCTGGACGACATAGTTATTTTTTGGATGGGGGGAATGAAAAATTGAAAGAATTTATACAATACATTAATTATACTACTGATTTCCTTAGATTCACTTATAATGTTTCTGAAAATAACTTACAATTTTTAGATATAGAAATATATAAAAGTGAAGGTACATTTGCATCTAAAGTATATAGGAAATCAACCTATTGTAATTCGTATCTACACTATAACAGTGCACACCCAACACATTGTAAGAAAAATATAATAAAAGGTCAGTTTGTGAGGGGGTCACGAATGACAAGTAAATCTGAAGATTTTAAAGTAGAATGTGACCTACTGGAAGGAATGTTTTTGGATAGGGGATATGATAGTGAGCTTGTTGCCAATATTAGATTAGAAATAGAGAAAGGTAGAATAGATAAATTTAAACCAATTTTAGCTATCAAAGAAACTAATGAGAATCTAAGGTGGGAAAGAAAAATTCTAACTCTAACGAAGAATATAGACATGCCCTTACATTAGAATATAATGCCTTAAATCAGAATATTAGGTCAGTTTTCTATAAAGAATGGGAAAAATTTAAGGCATTTACTGATTTAGAAGAACTACCTAGAAACACCCCTAAGGTGGTGTATAAAAATTCTAATAATATAAAGGAATGTTTAGAATATAAGAGGAATGAAGATAGAGGACATGACTCTAATAAAAGAGGTATATTCAAATGTGGGAAGTGTAGTCAATGTGAATGTATAGCTAATGAAGAAAATATATATATTGAAAGTAGAGGTAGATGGATTAAGAGCAAAGGACTTTATAATTGTGATACCAAGGGTTTGGTATATCTTGCCACCTGTGTTAAATGTGGGTCCTTTTATATAGGTAAAACAGAGAGAACCCTAAAAAGAAGAATTTACGAACATACCTATGATATAATAAAAAAGAAACTAATGCTTTGTATAAGCATTCAAAGGTATGTGAAGGAAGTAAATTCTATTTTTTTGTAGTAGAACATATAAAAAGTAATATTGGGGGGGACCACGGGAGGCTACCATAGGATATAAAGAATTATGGTGGCAAGTGACACTTGAAGCAAATAAATCCCCAGGATTAAATGAACATGTATCATTACTACCCCTATTGAAATTAAAGGCAGCTAAAATGGGAATTTAAGTGCAATATAGTAATTTATCAATAGGTGGTGCTGTTGTATTAGTAAATATGTATTCTTTCTTTTAAGTGAAGTCTCTCCATATATAAAAAAAGTGAGATATGAATTTAGCCCCTTTAATAATTTTATTAAATTTTAGATGGTAATTTATGAATTTTAGTATATATAAGTTAAAAGTTTTTTTTAATATGAATTGAATGAGAGTTTTAGTAAAAATTAAAATGAATTTTAAATGTTTTATTCATAGAAAGAACTAATAGCAATTTTAATATTAATGAGCCCATAAGATGTAAGTTGATTTGTGTATTTGAATTTATTTAATAATTTTGATTGGATTATGTTAATGCAAGATGTATACAAGTGATTTGTTGAATGTAAGATGTTATCTGATGAAGTCCAGTGGATGGGACGAAAACGCGTATGAATTTGAAAGTGCGTTAATAAACAATCGTTTAATTATTAGTTTATTATTGGTTTTTTGGCTTGTGGTGCAATTTCAGTGTTTTACGGAGACCCTCTTGAAAGAATTTGCATTTTTTTGTGTTACTGTTCTCTATAGATGCTACACTAAATCCGATAACATCAGATTCTACTGCAACACGAGCTATGATTCATTTGTTAAACTGATGCATAGGACAATTGAAGAAGTAAAATTTAATGCTGATCTCTACAAACAACTGTCTATAATCGACAGAAAAATGTTTCATGCAGAGCAAGGGCATAGTAAAGTTACTACTAAAGTGGAAGATTGTTACTTTATATGCGGAAGAAAAGCATATAAATGGCTACTTTTGGGATACCTGGTTCCGGCCATACGACACACGACAGTTTTACCTCAAGGGAAGATTCGGAATGTCTGAGAAATCAAGAAGCCTGTCAATCCAGTGGGACAAATCAATGCACCTTGGAAATACCATCATGACTTGGGCCCTGGAAATAAAGGATTATCACACATGGATCTGAGTGATATTGTCATATCGTGGGCAGGCGTACTACCAGCATATGGAGCAACAAAATCAATCTGGGAACTGAGAAAATTGTCTAAGCTTTTCGAAATAATAAGTAATACAACCTTTTCTGCCCTAGAATTGGTAACCGATGAACTGACTGCCATGAGAACAGTGGTACTTCAAAATCGCATGGCTCGACTTCACCATAGCAGCGAGAGGAGGTACATGAGCTTTAATCCAGGAGGAGTGCTGTTCGTATATTCCTGACCACAAACACGAGATAAACAACCATCTTGAGGTAATTCAGCAGGAGTCGGCCATGACCAAACCAGGACCAAATCCATTGACGGACTTTTTCCAAAAATTGTTTGGGGGGGTGGGGCAGTATCCTGGTGAACATTCTGATTGCCATCTGTGTAGGGATAGCTCTACTGATGGTCTGTGGGTGCTGCTGCATTCCCTGCATAAAAGGACTAATCAAACATTTTGTAGACATTTCAGTTTCAGAAACCTTATACCAAGATGCCGAACTCGAAGCGTTACTGAAAAATTGAAAATGCTTTCATGGGTTTAAACTAAATGACTCTCTTAATTGCAAATCCTGAGTAGGAAGAAGTTAAGGGAAGAAAAAACTGTTTATGCTTGTTTTGAAAGTAGAATAAAAGTATTAAAAGGGGGGAAATGTTAGGAAAATGCATAATAGCAATGTGCATGCTTAGTACATTAAAGGCTTAAAAGGTTTAATACATTTATTCTGTTCATACTGCATGAATCTGCACAGCTATTAGAAACTTAATAAAAGACACTTTATTCTGCTTATGCAATGAAAATATGTGTGCAGCTACCGGAAACTTAAGAGACATTCTATTTCTGCTTATGCCATGAGAAAAATGTGCAGCTGCTAGAAGTCTTGATAAAGAAAACAATAGATGTTTGAAAGCTTAAACTAGTCAGCACTACTTGTACCAAAGCTAGAAATGTACCTTGAATCTAGACAAAATGTATCGCATGTGTTAGAATTGTACAATGGAAGAATTGAAGAGACAAGGTGGGCTAAAATAAGCCCAAGGCCAGGTTGTTTTTCTCAAATGTTTTTGCAAGACAGCAATAATCTGACCATGTCAGCAATAAGCCTGGTAACATTTTCTGTGTAACATACAGAAAGCTGTGTCCAAATACCTCAGCAGTAGATTAGTAACATTTCTATGAGACATGAAGAGAACTGTATAAGAATAATATACTAACCACCAGAAAGTTAGACAAACCTTGTACCTACATGCTTTGTCTCCTTGCTGCAAGTAATAAAGGGTGCCTTGCTTGAACCTAACGTGTATTGATCTTTGAAGTTTTTCCTTTTACAGAGACCACTCGTGTGGAAGGAGAATGCATCTGCTCAGCCTGTCCACAATCACTTTGGAACTCCCTGGGATGTGTGATGCTATAAGAAAGCAGTCGGAAGCTATTGCCCAGTGCCAAATTCTCATGGCCTCTTGACACAAGGGGTAGGATTTGGTTCCTCCTTTTTGGCTTATGTACCAGACTACTGACATATTGTCTGACTGAATCGCAATTGTTCCAGATGACAGGAGAGGATGTAATGCCTGCAACGCTAACAGCACTGCTCTTAACTCCAGAACACTGATATGCAGGTTGGCCTCTAAGCTCAACCACGTGCCTTGGACGGTCTTTCCCTGAAAATGCCCCCCCACCTTATCAGGGAAGTGTCCGTGGCCACAGTGGCATTGGGTTGAGGAATCTGAAAAGGGCGACAGTTCTGTGTCTGGCCTCATCCACCAGAGGAGATCTTGCTTGCAAGAGTTGGTTATGAGGATTTGTGAGTTTAGGGGTTGAAGATTTGCCAAACACTGGGACAATAGGAGCCACTGTAACAGTCTCATGTGTAGCCCTGCCAGAGGAACTATCAGAATGGTTGCAGCCATGGACCCTAGAGCCTGGAGAACTTCCCTTGCTGACACTTTTCTTTGACAGAGGATCACACGTACTTGCAATCTTAATCTCTGAAGCCTGTAAGCTGGTAGAAATACCAGGCATGTTCGAGTATTGAAAACTGCCCCTATAAATTCCAGTTGTTGGGTAGGTTGTAAGTTGGATTTCTCCCAATGTATGGTGATGCCTAGGGACTCCGCTAGTGAAAGTGTGTAATGGAGGGCCATGGTCAGATGACGCTTGGTGGGGGGGGGGGGCAATCATCTAAATATGGAAACACCCGGAATCATTGAATTCTCAGATGAGCTGTCACCACTGCTAGACATTTTGTGAACACTCTAGGGGCCGTTGAAAGACCGAATGGCAGGGATCGGAACTGGTAATGATTGGCTCCTAGCCGGAAGCAAAGGAGACTCCTGAAGCATTTGTTCATTTTGATGTTGTAATATGCATCCCGGAGGTCTACCGAGCACATCCAAACATCCTCCCTTAAAAATGGGAGAATGGATTGAATACTGACCCTGTGGAATTTGGTTTGTACCACTGATTTGTTTAAATGGCTGAGATCCAGAATGGGTCTCCAGTCCCCAGTCTTTTTTGGCACTAAAAAGAATCTTGAGCAAAACCTGGATCCGCATTGGTATGGAGGGACTGGTTGGATGACTCTCTGACACAGCTTTCTTATCTCTAAAGCCGCTTCTTCCCTTTGATTGGGTGGAACATTGGGGAAGGTTTTTTTATAGGTTTTGGATGGGGGGATAGAGGGATGTAATGTAGTAGCCTCTGGACATTATTCTCTGCACCCATCGATCGTTTGAAATACAGCGCCAGGCAGTTTGGTGCAGAGAGAAACGAGCCCCGACTGCTTCCAGAGGAAAGTAATCGGGCAACACTTCAGGAGCATTGATAAGACTGCCCAGAGAAGGAATCCCTGCAGTCTTGGTTTCAGGGACCCCCTCTGCCCCTAAAGGTGCGTCTTCTGCCATTGGAACTCCCTCTACCTCTAGGAGAATCCTCACCTGCATTACAGAAAGGACCTTGAGATTTCTTGTGCTAGATTTTCCCACTCCTCTGGTTCCTGGAAAAAGAACCAGGAAGCAACGTGGCGCACGTACGGCAACTGCTCGGCTGTAAAGTCAACACTCAGAGAACAAAAATAGCCAGCAGAAATGGTAGAGTACAGAAAATGCTTTAATATAAAACATATAACCAGGTACAGGGTAATAAGCCCAACTACCTATCTCAGATCGGTTTCGGCTACAATAGCTTTCTTCAGTGAAATTAGTAAAGCACATAATATCAATCAAATGGGTGTATTTATATGTAATGACATAAAGGCAGTTCATCGGTAAATTAGAATTGGTCATTAAGACCAGGTGGGAATAAAGACCCTAATTTAATGATCCATTTACGTTCCTTGAAATTAAGTAAATCATGCCAACCTAAAATAAAAAGAAGCAGAATTATGTTTACAAACATGTTTAAACAAGGCATTATTGGGACGCTTATTTCTGATGTCACTAAGATGCTCACCAATCCTAAGGCGAAAAGGCCTGGAGGTCTGTCCCACATAGAATGAGGAGCATGAACAAGTGACTAAGTAAATGACCCACTCTGTACTATAATTGGCCCAAAAGTTGATATTGAAAACTTCAGACGTATTGTGACTACTGAATTCCCTCATATGTTGAACTTTATTACAATAAGAACAGTGGCCACATGGTAAACAACCCAGCACTGGGCCACCTCTCAGTGTATGCTGAGTAGAAACAATGGAGTTGGGACCCACCCTCTTATAATGACTAAACAGGGAACCCAATGTCCGACCTCTCCTAAAAGAAAAAGAGCATCTGCCCCTCAAGAAAGAGTGTAATTACTGGATATTACGTGCTTTACTAATTTCAATGAAGAAGGCTATTGTAGCCGAAACCGGTCTGAGATAGGTAGTTGGGCTTATTACCCTCTACCTGGTTATATGTTTTATATTAAAGTATTTTCTGTACTCCACCATTTCTGCTGGCTATTTTTGTTCTCCGAGTGTTGACTTTACAGCCGAGTAGATGCTGTACATGCACCATGTTGCTTCCTGGTTCTTCCTCCCCTTTGGTGCTGTTGGCGTCTGGTGGATTCCCTCCTCACGAGTGAAAGATTTCTCATTTTTACTAACATCTGGGCAGTTGGTTAGGAGCTTTTTGGTCATTTGACTGGGTTTTTTTGTTTGGTGGATGTATCGTTTAGTATACATCGGTTCCAACAAGGATTCTTTGTATTTTGTTTTCGTGGCCTCCTGTTGTTTACGGATCTACAAGCAAGCCATGGACTAAATTGTCATATGGACTTTTTCGCTTTTTTCCAGATTTTGGATATTTAACTACTTTTACTTCATTTAGTTTTGGGACTACTACCGATACCTTCAGTTTCTGAAAGTAGCAGGACTGTGTAAGGGATGGCAGATTTATGTGTTTTGTCACTTATGGACCAACAACTACAGGTGACTTTGTGCTTCCATTTTTGACCGACTCGCTTTTTTTACCTTTTGGATAAGGTGTTTATGGTCAAATCCAAAGCTATGAATATCGTTTATCTAGTTTTGGAGGTTTGATGTGACTTTTTGGACATATTGCGATTATTGTACTTATACAGTGGGGCTGAGGGAATTGTACGATGTTTATGTGCTTTATTATTTAACTTTTCTTCGTGGCTACACAGCAGGCTTTTGCCATGTCCACAAAGTTTACATTCACAATTCTTTTTTCTGGGGGGACTCATGATTATATTTTTTGTCAAGTTCTATGTTGCAAATTTTGTTTTGGAGTTACTAGATGCTATGTTAGTAACTTATTTAGAGATGATGTCATTGCCCTATTTATCATATTTATTTTTTTCATTTTTATATAATATGCAGGTTACTCATGTACTAAAGGGATTTTTCCTAGGTATATATTTTCAGTGTACTGTTTAAATGGGCAGTATTGTGTCACTGCTATAAAGGGAACAGCTGGTTGACTTCTGCATTTGTTGTTTAGTTTGCACATCTATGGTTAACAGTGGGTTTTCATCATGTTTGTACCTATCATGTAATATATATATATATATATATATATATATCATGGTTTGTTTAACAATCTATGTGTAATCTATTTGCTTCAACTTTGGTTTAGAATCTAAGGTTTATGTATTATGTTAACTCATTGGTGATTCTAGAGGCATTGTGTGAATACATAATTTTAGTTGTATCTTTCAGCTTTTCCCGGTTAGGGGTCGCCACAGCAGAACTCCGGTCCGCTAATGATTGGCAGTAGATTTTTACGTACCGAGTTGCCAGCCCTAACGTACAACCTTCAACGAAGGTATGCCCATTCACGCATGTCTCCACACAGAAGATGCTCTAGCTGAGAATCGAACAGGACAATGTCTTACTGTGAGGCGACAACGCTACCGCAGCACCACCACCGCAGCCCTACAAAATATATATCAATGATTGAACTACAGATATTTTGTTTTCCAACATTTAATATGTTCTTTATTTTCCTTTAGTGATCCTGTAGTGGTGACTGATTTGGATCTTCTTTTCCCTTGGGGGCCAGGTCTCCTTTAGCTTCTTAGTATTTCAACATATAGCCAACTGGTGGTACCAATATTGTTATATGGTCTCATGGGGTCAACCTGGTTGCAATATACATCATAACAATTATATTTTTTCTTCCAGTAAATGTTTTTGTAAATTGTCATTTCTGCTTAAAGCAACGTATATAGACTTCAAAATTGGAGTCATATACATTTTTTTTTCTATATCAACACGATAATTGAGTCCATGATATATGTTTTTTGGAACTTTACTATGATGATACACAGCAGTGTGGTTATTTGATTAAGAGGATTATGCCTATATGACCACAGGGTATTAATATCATTTATTTTTTGGTTTTTGTGGACGTTCTATAAATAGGAGTTGACAATTTTGATAATGTCAAGATCCACATTTAGTGGATTTTTGTGTGGTTTGATGCGCAGCATTGTGATTTTTCTGTGCTATTCAGGCTAGATCACAAGGGCTGATTATTGTATCTTTGTTTGCTAACATTGCCAGACTTTTATTTTTGGGTCTATATCTGTCTATGGTTATATTTTATATCCACCATTATACATGATCTACCATATATTTTTGATTCTATTTAACTTCAGGTTCAAACTAACAGGAATATAGGATACTAATTTTCGTGTTGTTTGATATATACTTTTTCTGTCCGACAGGGTAGTTTTTTGATAGGATAGGATAGGATATATATCAGCCTTATTCTTGCCATTAGCAGAATTGTTCGATTCACTAATGTTTTTTTCGAGGTTAGTATATGTTTCTTGTAACATGGCGTTGACTCCTCTTGTAAAAGGCCTAGCATCTGATATGGATAATTTGACTATTTTTGGTTTAGGTTTATCAGATATGGGCAACGATTCTTCGGGGTTGATTCAAGACCCAGACAAATTATGTGAATCGTTGTTTTTTAAACTGGAAAAAAGCATGAAAGGTCTTCGGACCAATGTTTGGCATTTACGCCTGTTCAAGGCTTACCAACTCAAAAAAAATCACACCACGTGGCTTAAGGGTCAAAGTACAACCTTTGGTACATAATACTGATGAACAATTAACTGATGAATGGACACAGATCCAACAATCAGCATCCTTGGGTTTTGTGGATGCTTTAGCCAATTTCTATGAACGGGCGGTCAAACTAGGTATTCAGGAGGTAGACTATTTGCATGGAGGCTAATAAATTTGAATCTAGTGGATCTTTCACTTCCCGGGTGAACCAGTTAACAACAGAACTACTCAAGTTAGAACAGGTTCTAAAGGATAAAATATTGAAACAGTTTCAAAGGGATATAGGATTATGAAAGAGGTAAACCATTTGATATGCCTAGGAATGCTGCTTTTAAGCTTCCTAGCAATAAACCTTTGGCCCCCAAGAGGAAAAGACCCAAATCTATTTTGAAACGTAACTCGGAATCATTGAGCTACACATCAGGGGAGGATACGTCCTCCAACACTGAAGGGGAGAGGAACCACACAGATGCCTCACCTGATCCCAAAAGAAGGAGTTTGTCACACCCTTTGGGTTCAGATACAGATGAGCGGGGAGGAAACATAAAAATGTCAAACCCATGGAGGGTTTGGAAGGTCTGTTACAACTGATGATAGAACATTAACAAACAGTATGAATGCACATAATATTTCTTCTGTACACCTCAATGATTTACAAATTAAAGTTCTTAACAAAGGGCTTAATTTTGTCCCCGGCTTTTTTGTTCCAGAATACACTTTAGCACAGGATATGGTCAATTTTTGTTGTTTACTTAATTTGAAATTGTTTTTCGAAAATGACACTGTTCAGGAAGTTCCAGGGTTTAGATTTAAAAAATCATCTTTTGTTCCACCGACGTCACATCTAATATCCACTTTTCATGCTAATGTCCTGAAGGATCTACATTGTAACCTCAAAGATTTTCAGGTATCTTATAACAACCTTTCTAAAGCGGAGGTACAATGTTTAGAGAAACTTAAGAACAACAAAGAAACTGTTACAGTACAAGCAGATAAGGGTGGGGCGGTAGTGATTCAGGACAGGGTGAACTATAATGAGGATGCAATGAGACAACTGGGGGATAACTAATATTATATGGCTATGCCATTGGACCCACCTAGTCACTTTAAAACCAAAATTGACTAATTTCTGATACAGGCACACGATGAGGGCATCATTACGGAAGCAGATAGACATCAGTTCTTGGTTTTATCCCCATGTAAACAGTATTTTTATCTTTTACCTAAAATACATACGGATGTTAGATGTCCCCCTGGAAGACCAATTGTATCAGGGCGTGGCTCTATTACTGAACCCTTATCTGAATATTTGACTTACTATCTAAAACCACTACTACCTTTGATACGAGCCAGAATCCAGGACAGTACTCAGTTTTTGGATATTATTTGTGACACACAATTGGAGCCCCACTGGTTGCTATGTACCTTGGATGTAACCTCTCTATACACAAATATCCCACATTGGGCAGGTTTGCAGGCTTTGGACTTTTGGTTGGGAAGATCTGGTTTTTACCAACCAGGCTTTAATACTTTTTTTAGTGTGCTTGGCTGAATACGTTCTTACCAGTAACGTACTCTACTTCCAGGACCAATGCTTTTGGCAGGTCAAGGGTACAGCAATGGGTGCCTCTTTCGCACCCATTTATGCGGACCTTTTTATGGCCTATATTGAGGAGGTTATGATTTATGACTCTAATCATAATATATACATGGATGAATTAGATATCTGGAGACGATATCTGTTGGTTAGTGTAGAAGTCGGATGAAACCTATCTTCAGGAATTTATTGGCTATCTCAGTGACAATGTATGGGGAATTGAGTTTAAAGTAAATTGCCATAAATCCAGGATTGTTTTTCTTGATGTTGAGGTTAGCAGGAATCCTGATGACACTCTTTCCACCCGGGTGTATAGGAAATTTCCTTAATATAATCACTTTTACATGCTTCTAGCTTCCACCCCCGACACATCATCCAGAATATCCCCAAGTCACAATTCCTAACAGCCAAAAGGATTTGTTCAAGCCAAAAAACGTTTGAGACCACTAGAGATGATCTAATATGTAGGCTTCGTGAGAGAGGTTGCCCCTCAGGTACTGTTATGCCACTGGGCTTCAAACCAGAATAGAACTGACTTGTTACGATACAAGGATAAACATAAGGATCTATCTAATTCTCTGGTTCGTCTGGTGACCACTTATGGACGCAACACACGTGGGTTTATGAATATTAACAGACACTGGAATATTTTGATGGCAGAGGAGAGATTACACTCTCTCTTGAGGGACGGATGCTCTTTTTCTTTTAGGAGAGGTCGGACACTGGGTTCCCTGTTTAGCCATTATAAGAGGGTGGATCCCAACTCCACTGTTTCTACTCAACATACACTGAGAGGTGGCCCAGTGCTGGGTTGTATACCATGTGGCCACTGTTCTTATTGTAATAAAGTTAATACGAGGCAATTCAGTAGTCGCAATACGTCTGAAGTTTTCAATATCAACTTTTGCGCAAATTGTAGTACAGAGTGGGCCATTTACTTAGTCACTTGTTCATGCTCCTCATTCTATGTGGGACAGACCTCCAGGCCTTTTCGCCTTCGGATTGGTAAGCATCTTAGTGACATCAGAAATAAGCATCCCAATAATGCCTTGTTTAAACATGTTTGTAAACATAATTCTGCCTCTTTTTATTTTACTTCTATTGATTGTATTGTAGGTAAATGTAGAGTCAAATCAGGTTGGCATGAGTTACTTAATTTCAAGGAATGCAAATGGATCATTAAATTAGGGGATTTATTTCCACCTGGTCTTAATGACCAATTCTAATTTACCAATGAACTGCCTTTATGTCATTACATATAAATACACCCATTTGAATGGATATTATGTGCTTTACTAATTTCACTGAAGAAGGCTATTGTAGCCAAAACCAGTCTGAGATAGGTATTTGGGCTTATTACCCTCTACCTGGTTATATGTTTTATATTAAAGTAATTTCTGTACTCCACCATTTCTGCTGGCTATTTTCTCCTGAAAAAAGAACTTTGGGGCTTGGAAAAATGTAGCCCAATGGCAGAAAAAGTCTTTCCATCCTGCTCACACCTGGCCAGTGAGTCCTTTACTTTAGAACTAAATAAGAAAGATGGTTCAATATGGGCGTTCAAAAAGGATGGCTTGAAGGCAGTGGCGGCTGGTGACTTCAAATCAAAGGGGGTCTACAAGAGACAGCTGAATGGGTGGGGTCAATGGGAAGGTGTGTGGCCAACTTGAGAGGGGAGGGGCTATGCTCAAAACCACAAAAACTGTAACTTTACTTAAATACACTGTCCTGGTTGCCAAACCTTCATTATGAGAGTCCAATCAAGACAAAATGAAGTGTAAAAGAAAAAAAATATTTCAATGCATTGGCTGCATGACAGCTTACTTAATATCTAGATGGAGACAAAAAGATTGTGAGGCATGAAAAAATAAATTACTTTTTAAATACATTACTGGAATGCCAGTCAAAATCAAGTATAAGTAAAACAAGCAGCACTCAACTCAAAACACTTCTCCTTGCACTGCAGTTCTAATTATAATTTATATTCAGCTTTATTAAAATACCAAGTAACATGCTGAAAGTAGCAATCTCTGTGATACCCCCCACTTGTAAAAATGTTTCTTATCCAAAAAAGACCTGCTGCCTGACAACAACTATCTACTTGTTTCATGTGGAATTCATGGGGAAAACATGATCAAAGTAAAACATGAAAAGCAAACAATAAACAAGCTCAAGATACATTGCTTAAAGGATTACTGCACAGGTTATGGATCATACACGATAGATTGCCATTCTGTTTAATTTACAGGTAAAGCCTACAAAGATGACTGCAAGTCTCCAATACATGTAATGAGCTTCTCAAAATAATGTAATCCTGTCCTTTATTACAAATACTGTCATATGCATTTCAATACCCAAGGCATACTCAGCTTTAATTAGACAGATTACAATGTTCCCTTTAGTATGTACCTGGTCAGACAAATAGCCCAGCTAGAAAGACCCCAGTGGTTCCTGACTAAAAAGCTACACTAACCTAAACACCCTAGGATACAAAGACATACGTAAAGTCCTATATTTATACTTTATATTATCACTTATGTGGTGATCTAGATCTTGGATTTGGCTCTCTTATGGACCCAGCTCTCTGGAACTATCACACCTCCATAATACCATGGTCTGCAAACACTAAATCTAAACACTTAAACTTACACCAGTGTTTAAACAAGACACAATGAATGGATAGATTTATTATCCAACATTTATCTCTTTTCCCCTCATTTTCCCCTTACACGTGACACAGACTGACACTATCAATTTTCAAAAAATGGCACTGAAAAATGGATGGGCACCTGCAAATTCATCTTGTGCCTGACCTGTTTTGTCCTCTTGGAAGCAGGAGGCACATCAACAGGTTTAAAACATTTCTACGAAAACAGTGAGCATACATGGTAATTCTATTTTTATAAAGATTATTATTACTTATATAAGAAATAATGATCTTTACAGCAGCAATCAGTGGAGTTCATTAGTGTGTAAATAGAAGCAAACTTTGAATCAAACCAGGCAAGCAGTGCACACAAAGGCAGACAGCCAAATTATTTTTCTTAATGTCTTAAATTGTTGTTACAGCGTAAAGATATACCTTCTAAACCAAAACAGTGAAATACATGGTAAATGGAAATGAATCATATTAATTCATTAAAAGATCTTCTTCACAAATAAAACCAGCATATTTTAACCATCCTATGACCTTCCTCGTTGAAGTTGTCAGTAAGCCATTAGTATGTGTTCTACATTTTGCCCATTTGTTCCACATTATGATGGCTAGTGTTCCTCACTTTTTGGAGAAGGAAGGTTGAGAGCTATGTTAGTTGTGAATAATATTTATGACATAGACAAACTCAAAACATCTGGATTTGGTTAGCACACTTTGTAACTGCCAACATTATGTATTCATCTAAACTTCTCAGATGGAGACCGCCACTGTGACAAGACTAGAGTAGTGATATGATAACATTTAACTCATGCAGTGTCAACAGTATCTTACAGAAAAGTTAAGATTCTATCATGAACTGTTACATTAAAATGGAAAATTGACTGAAAAAAGCACTAAATCCACCCCACCCCCTCCTTTTCTACTCAGACATGGAAAAAGTTCTCCAGATCACAGTGACCTCAAATATATGTTGAGTCAGCTTTACACACTCAGTATATGCTAACATGCACTGCTGCACTCTGCCAAGTTTCAAGGTTGTAAGTTCAGATGTAAAATTAGATTACTACAGGAGTTTTTGGAAGAAAGGGTGGGCTCCCAACAGAGCATGCCAGGTTAAAAAGCATAGTTAATCTGCACCTAATAAACAGTAACTGCTAAAACCTCTTAATACTACACTAAATTAAATTTAAAGTAAAGCAAACAATAGATCTTTTTCTGTGTTTATGGTATTTGTGCCTATAAAATACACCTTTCACAATGTTATTCTTGAATGCATTTGCATTACACACATGCAAACAGTATACCAAACCTCAATTATTAGTCTATGCCAAGATAAGTGTTACAAATCTGTTCATGGCTTCATGCCTATTACAAAAAGTTTAATTTGAAAGTGGTTATGCTAAGCTTACATTCTGAATTTATAAGACAACAAAAATTATACTGGAAAGAAAATGGCTTTCATCAGAAATACATAAAAGGCAGAAGTCAAATAAACCATAAAAGCAAGTGCATACTGAAAAGGGTTCAACCCCAAGTTAAAACAGCACTCGACTGACTGTTAGCTAGCTTAGCTGTGCTCATATGTCTCATCATGAAAAAAATGTCACACTTCTACCAGGTCACAATAAAACACCTGCCTTATACTTTATACACAACTTAAGCACAAAGTAAACCACAAGCTTTTTGCATAGCAGATTAGCCATACTACCTCAAGTCTATTAATTATTGTCCCTTTTCCCTTCAGTTTCCAACTTTTGCTCCTCATCTCTCCCCGCCACTTCTTCCCACATTCCCACTGTTTTGTCCGATTTTCTGTACTGTACTGATTTAAAGCCACAGCATGGGTATCCCTGAAAATCAGGGGGAGTGATTGCTGAGGACTGTGGCAGTTGCTTGTTAATGATGTATTATAAACACCAAATTAAAATTATTACTGTATGATTTAGAACGCTTATACCATCAATAATAAGAAGTTATGTCTTACCATAACGATCCATGTGAATTGTTCATCTCGCCTTTGTTCTTACACATGGGTTCGGAGCCGATCCTCGGCTCCGAGTCGGCCGCATCACTAGCTCGCATCTTCGAGAAAGCTCGAGGCACAGTAATATCCCATGATCCTCTGGTGCTAACCCTCAGATCTAGTTTGCTATACCAGAAGAATCCCTCTTAGAAATGTGTCTAAAACACTTATGAACAAATACTACAAATTGTCTGAAACCCTACTGCTAGGTAGAGGATAACAGATGCCATTACTGATGTTAATAACATGTCAACCATACCTAGAAAAGGCTGAAAAGGAATCTAATCGAAAACTGTTCTCCCAGACCGTAGGACGGGTGATGGAGGGAGGGAATTTAAGAACAAAGGCGAGATGAACAATTCACATGGATCGTTATGGTAAGACATAACTTCTTAATGTGAAATTGTTCAATCTCGCCGTTTGTTCTTACACACGGGTAGCGTCCCTAGCTCCTTTTCCCGGGTGGCTCAAGGGAGAACATTCCAGAGTACAGTGGAACCAAACGTCGCCCTGCCCCTGGAGCTCTTGTCTAGCTTGTAGTGGGCGATAAAGGTATGTGGTTTTGCCCAAGTTGCCGCTGCACAAATGGTATCTAAAGGCAAACGAGCGGTATGGGCTGAAGAGGTAGCAATCGCCCTTGTAGAATGAGCTCTGGGTTTGAAAGGGAGTTGTTGTTTGGATTCAGCATATACGAAATTTATGCAATCTGAGAGCCATTTGGATAAGGTAACCTTCGTTACTGCCTGTCCTTTTCTTTGGTCAGCATATGAGACAAATAGTTGATCTGACTTTCTGTACTCTTTTGTCCTATGTAAGTAAAATCTTAGTTGTCTGTGAACGTCCAACTTGTGCAATGTGTATTCCAGCTTATTGGAATGATTTTTAAAGAAGGTAGGCAGTTCAATAGATTGACTGATATTCTGAACTGAACAAACCTTCGGAAGAAAGGATGGATTGGTGTGCAAGGTTACTCTATCCGGATGAAAAATCATGTACGGGGGTCGGATAGATAGAGCCTGTAACTCTGAAACTCTTCTGGCTGAAGTGATGGCAACCAGGAAAAGTGTTTTCCACAAAAGCAATTTTAACGGAGTTGTGGTTGCTGGTTCAAAAGGGGGCAACATGAGTTGTGACAGCATGAGATTAAGATTCCAAGGTGCTATTGGATTACGAAAAGGGGGACGGAGATGAAAAGTACCTTTCATGAAGGCTTTACAAAGCCTGTGGGACATAAGAGAACCATCCTTACAGCCACTATGAAAATTGGATATAGCGGCCAGTTGAACCCTTATAGTGGATGATGATGCTCCTTCTTGAAAAAAGTGAGGAAAGGAAATCTAGTATCTTGTGTATTGGGGCCCCGAATGGATCTATACCTTGTTTGGAGGCCCAGTGCGCAAAATGGTTCCATTTGCTGATGTACAATTTTCTTGTAGATGGTTTGTGAGAAGATACAATAATTTGTTGTACTGCAGGAGATAGTAACTCCGACCTGGCTAAGATGGGAAGCAGAGCAGCCAAGCTGTCAGTTTGAGGGACTTGAGGAAGGTGTGAGGAACTCCCGACAAGTGTGTCAACAGATCTGGCTCCGGGTCCAGAATCCATGGTTCCTCCACTTGATGGGATTGAAGGAAGGGAAACCAGATTTGTCGAGGCCAGAATGGGGCTATCAGTATTATGGTCCTGTCCAGACGTTTGGCTTTCTGCAAAAACCTGGGAATTAGTGGAACAGGAGGAAAAGCATAAAGGAGACCCGGGGCCAATCGTATACCAGTGCGTCCCTGGGGGGGGGGGGTAACAGGGCAAAATAGCTTCTGCATTTGGCATTCAAAGGGAATGCAAAAGTACAGTTTTGTACCTACCATAAATGTAGATGTTCGAGGATCCACATTGCTGCAGTCCTAACTATTGGGTAGTCCGCTGTCCAGTCGGCCCGAATACCAAAGTATATGGCTGACGTCGGTCAGGGCGCATTAGACTGACGTCAGTACGTCAGGGTACTAATGCGCATGACCGACGTCATATCCTCAGTCTTTTCTTGCCCCAGATGTCAGAAGACCCTGAAAAGCTAAGGCCAAAACCAAAATTCCAAACATACCTGCACCAAAAATATGTACAATATATACAAAATTACCAGAATATAACCTCACCTACACAACCACCCTTAAACACAGAGGGAAGGAGGGAGTTGGACTGCAGCAATGTGGATCCTCGAACATCTACATTTATGGTAGGTACAAAACTGTACTATGTTCTTCATTCCACATTGCTGCAGTCCTAACTATTGGGTAGAATCCCAAAGCAGAGGTAAGGAGGCTGGCAAATCATAAGGAAGCAGGAACTGACAACATGCCTTGCAAAATAGCTGTGGCAAAACCAGCCCTAGACTTAGAGTAGAGAGGAAGGTGATAATGCTTAGAGAAAGTATGCACTGAACTCCAAGTAGCTGCCTCCAAAATATCCTTAGTGGCCACCCCTTAGGAATGCTGTAGAAGTGGCAGTAGCCCTAGTGGAATGAGGCCTAATTCCAGCTGGAATCTCCTTGCCATGATGGGAATAACAAAATGCAATGCAAAACCCAATCCACCTAGAAATAGTTTGTTTTGACACAGGCTTGCCCCAACCCAAAGCAAAAGAAACAAACAACTGCTGAGACTGCCTAAAATCCTTAGTCCTGCTCAAATAATAACGCATTGCCTGTGTACATCTAAAGTGTGCAAAATCTTTTCCCCTTTATTTTGGGGATCTGCATAAAAGTAGGCAAATGAATAGTTTGGTTTAAAGCCACACTAGAAACCACCTTAGGCATAAAGGAAGGATTAAAGATACCCTATCCTTATGAAAATCAAAAGGCTCTACCGCCATAAGGGCCTGCAACTCAGAAACCCTTCTTGCAGAAGTAATGGCCAACAAAAGCAGTCTTCCATGACAAATATTTCAATTCAGCAGTAGCGCTCAAAAGGTTGTAGAGTAAGTTTCTCCAACACAAAATTGAGATCCCAAGCAGGAGTAGGAGCTCTACGCGGGGGTCTTATATTCTTTGCCCCTCTAAGAAATTGCTTGAACAAAGGATGCAAACAATGGTGGGTCACAATCATAGTGAGCTGAAATTGCTGCAGCATGAATCTTAATGGAAGAGAAAGACAAACCTTTGTCCAATAACTCAGTAAGATATTGAAGAGCCACACTCAAATTAGGCTCAGAAATCTCCAAATTGTTTGCTGCACTCCAAAATAAAAATCTCTTCCATTTTTCCACTTTCCTTGTACTAGGTCTTCTGGCTTCCATAATCACATTTAAAACTTGTTGAGGAAGTTGAGACCTGCTGTCTTTCAAAACAGAATATGCCAGGCTGTTAGATGAAGAGATTGAAGCTTGACATTGAGCAGGTGACCGTCCTCTGAGACAACAGGTGTGGAATCAAGGGTAAAGGCCATGGAGGCTTCCTTACCAGACTCCTCAGTAATGGGTACCAGTGCTGCCGAGGCCAATCTGGAGCTATTAAAATCATCCTTGGCTTGTCTTGTCTGACCTTTAGAAGCACCTTTGGGAGAAGAGGCAGAGGTGGAAAAGCATACACATGAAGATTTTTCCAACTGAAAGAAAGAGCATCCACTTTCCAAGCTGTGTGATGAAACCTCTTTGTGCAAAACTTTGGCAGCTGGTGGTTTAGTGGAGAAGCGAACAGATCTATGTCTGGAGTTCCCATGACACTGTCAATTTTTGAAATACATGAAGATCCAGTTTCCACTGTGGGGATCCATGATTTGTCTGCTTAACACATCTGCTAAGGAGTTCTGTGCTCCGGCAGAAACCTTGCCTGAAGAGTTAGTTGCAAGCTGAGCAGTCTCCCATAAAATCATTGCTTGCCTGCACAATGGGTAAGAATGTGTTCCCCTTGTTTGTTGATGTACCACATGACAGTTGTGTTGTCTGTTAGAATCAACACCTGCCCTGGAAGAAGTAACTCCTTGAAAGCCATTAATGCAAACTGGACTGCTAACATCTCTTTCATGTTGATATGTAGATGCTGTAGTCTGGCAGGCCACTTGTCTTGTATCCACTTTCCATTTAGATGAGCTCCCCAAGCAATGTCTGAGGCATCTGTCGTTAGAATCTGACTCTGGCCGGGTCACAGAGAGTCCCTTGTTTAGGTGACATTCCTGAGCCCACCACAAAAATTCCTTTTGAATGCAAGGTATTATTTGAATGACAGTGTCCAAATCCTGGCAGTGCTGTGTCCATACATTTTGAGATACCATTGCAGCTTCCTCATATGCAGTTTGGCATTGGGAAGCACCAGAATACAAGATGCCATGAACCCTAAGGCTTGAAGGACTGTCCTTGCAGTCAGCCCGGACTGAAGAGATAGTTGATGGAAGTAACTGGAAAGATTCTTTTGTTTGTCCGGGGTTAAAAAGGCCATCTGGGCTGCTGTATTCAGTCTCACACCCAGAAAGCACATGTCTTGAGAGGGTACTAGACTGGACTTTATTTCGTTCACAGAATACCCTAGGCATCTTAGCACTGCTATGACATAATCCAAATGCTGTAGAAGGACTTCCTTTTCTTGAGCTAGAATCAGGCAGTCGTCCAAGTAAGGATAGATTTGAATTCCTTTTAGCCTGAAGTAAGCTATCACTGGAGCCAGAACCTTTGTGAATACTCTAGTGGATAAGCCAAAGGGCAATGCAGAGAACTGATAATGAGAATTTCCAGCACATACTTCCTGCAACTTAGTCTTATAGGCACATGAAGGTAAGCTTCCTTGAGATCTAAAGTTACCATCCAGTGATCCTTGCCCAGCAGAGGTAAAAGCTGTTGTAACGTCAACATTTTGAACTTGGGAATGTCCAGATAAGTGTTGAGGATAGATAAATCCAAAATTGGCCTCCACGTGTTCCCCTTCTTCGGTACTAGGAACAGGCGAGAATAAAATCCTAGGCCCCTTTCTGGCACAGGAACTGGCTGAATGGCCCCTATGTGGAGCAACAGAGAAATTTGCTTGTGAGCCTCTTGTCTTTGTAGAGGAGGAATGTCTGGCATGCCTTTGAAAGGAGGCATGGTATGGAAATAAAACCTGTAACTGTGGTGAATGATATCCAGAACCCATCTGTCTTGGGTAATTAAATCCCAATTTTCTTTGAAAAGAGACAGCCTTCCTCCCAAAGGTGCTGCCAGGCGAGAATGTACTGGCAGCTGAAAAGGCAGGTCATTGGGTCTGCTTACGAAAGGACTGACCCCTGCCCTCACCAGAAGTCTGAGCAGGGGAACTCCCTGTCCTAGGCCTAAAAGAACCTTGAGCTCTGCCCCTACCACGCCGAGACCTACCCCTAGACTGGGAATCATAAGCAGGATAAGTCCATCCCTTAGTAGGCCAATTTCTACTAAACTTGGAGGCTGCACCTGCAAAAATCCTTAACAGTTTGCATAGACTTAGCCTTGTCCTCCATTTTCTTTAAGACTGCTTCCACAGGCGAACCAAACAACACATCAGACTGCAAAGGAGCATCCAAAATCCTTGTTTTAACATGCTCAGCTAAATTCTGATCTCTCAACCAGGCATGCCTGAAGAACAGAACCAGTGGCAGCCACCCTCGAGGAGGCCTGCACAGCATCAAAACCACATTGCAAGGAATGTTTACCCACCTGTTCAGACACATGAACTAAATCCTGCAACTCTTTACACTCAATACCTTCTGCCAGAGCATCCACCTTAGATTTCAATTGTGAAAGGAGATAATTCTGATATTTTAACATGTGAAACTGACAATTCAACGCCTCATGGCTAAAGTGGAAGAAGTATACACTTTCTTTCCCCATCTATCCAAAGCCCTTGCCTCTTTATCAGGAGGAACAGGATTTTTAACAACAGAGGCCTTCACACCTTTAGGCCCCTGAGAGACAGTTTCGGGTCTGCCCTAGGACTCTTAAAAGATACTTATGAGCTTCAGGCACCCTATAGTACCTATCCGGTTTAACTGGGGCAGGAGGCAAAGAATCAGGATTGAGGGAAGCCTCTGCAAAAACATCTTCCACCACATTCAGAACAGGAGGTATAGCTAAAGGCCTATGCTGGGGTAAAACAAGAATTCCCTAAGCCTCTTCCTGGAATCAGAGAAATCTTGACCTTCCCATTTAAAATGCTCCCTCATGGAATGCAGAGTCTCTGAAAATGAAAAATCCTCAGGAGGAGAAGCTGAAGGAGTAGAATCATCCACATCAGAATCAGAATAAGGAGGATACTCCTGCAAGTCTTCAGCAAGACTCAGAAGCCTCGAACATTGCTCAAAACTCTCAAACTCAGGTTCCACCCTAGGCCTCTTATCAGGAGGGGCATAGAACCTCTAATCATAGTAATCAAATCCTCTGCCATTTTAAGCATATGTTTCTTAGGCAAAGACCCTGAAGCACTAGGAGAACCCCCCACTGAAATTAAACTTGGCCTGCCTCTCAAAGAAGCCTTGGAAACAGAAGGGAGGCTCTAACCACCTTAGGAAGAGAGGGAAGAACAGCCACCTGAGAAGCCCCTCAGCCTGGCCTACTTCCTGAGGATACATCCTGTAACAGTAAAGTCTCTCCCTGAGACTCCAAAGAAACACCTGGCAAAACCTCCGGCTCCACTGAGCCTTCTAAAGATCCGGCCTGGGACTGTCGGTTCTTCCACTCTAGGCTTTGCTGCTTTGTCCTTGCGGCGCCGGAGCCTCCGACGCATTTTATAATTACAACGCTTCCCAAAACTAACCTGGCACAGTCTAACCTTCTCTTAATAGTGCGTTTGTTAAATCTAGCACAAGAGCCATCCAACAACGCCGTGCTCAGGCCCTAAACAAGGTATACACAAAGTATGGTAATCCCTATGAGGTATCTGTTTCCCACAAGAAATACAGTTATTCACTTTTTCTGACATCCGGTTAAATACTGAGGCAAGAAAAACCAAAATATTCCCAACGGGTACTAGCCAACTTTGATTCGGTCTGAAACTCTGACTTCAGAAACTTTCAGAACGCCAACCTGCACTCGCAAAATTGCTTCTGCATCGGACCATGCGGCAAAAGACTGAGGATATGGCGGTCCTGCGCATTAGTACCCTGACGTACTGACATCAGTCTAATGCGCCCTGACCGACGTCAGCCATATACTTTGGTATTCGGGCCGACTGGACAGCGGACTACCCAATAGTTAGGACTGCAGCAATGTGGAATGAAGAACATCAGGTCGCAGCAAGGCTGGCTCCATCTGCGGAAGATCTCTTCCACCACTTGAGGTTTGAGGGACCACTCGTGAGGGAACAGGATGGCTCTGCTCAACCTGTCTGCGATTACGTTGGAAGTCCCCAGGATGTGCATTGCTTTCAGAAAGCGTCCAGTGGACTTTGCCCATTGCCAAATTCTGAGGGCCTCTCTGCATAACAGGTAAGATCTGGTTCCCCCTTGCTTGTTTATGTACCAGACCACTGATATGTTGTCTGTCTGAACTGTCACTATTCCCCGAGGTAAGGACTTGTGAAAGTGTTGCAACGCTAGAAACACTGCCCTTATCTCTAGAACACTGATGTGCAGACTGTACTCCATGTTGGACCATTGACCTTGGACTGTTTGTCCCTGAAATAATCCCCCCCACCCTATCAGGGAAGTGTCCGTGGTTAGAGTTGCTACCGGACTGGGTAATACAAAGGGTCGTCCTAGTGTTAGCTCCTGACTGTGTATCCACCACAAGAGATCCTTCTTGCAATAATTCGTGATCAAGATTTCGTGAGACAGTGGAAGTTGTAGATACAACCACTGGGCGAATAGCATCCATTGAAGGATCCTCATGTGCATCCTGCCTAAAGGAACTACAACAAGGGATGCTGCCATCAAGCCTAGCACTCTTAATACTTGTCGTGCAGAGACTCTGTTGTTGTGAAGAAGGAGCGAAATTTGGTGCCTGAGGTCTGACACTCTTGATAGGGGGAGAGTAACTTGAGCCAGGGAAGTGTTTAGCTGTGCTCCTATAAATAAGATACGCTGTGACGGCGATAAGACAGATTTTCCAAAATTCACCGTTATGCCTAGTGAAGAGCAAAGACTGATGGTGTAGTCCCTGGCTTGTAGAAGACGACACTTGGTGGTGGCAGAAAGGAGCCAGTCGTCTAGATAAGGAAACACCTGGAATCCCTTTCGTCTCAAGTGAGACGCTACTACTGCCATGCATTTGGTGAACACCCTGGGGGCTGAGGTGAGACCAAAGGGCAGAGCGCGAAACTGGAAATGACTGGCTCCCAGCCGGAAGCGCAAGTGATCTCTGGACGCCCTGGCCATTTTGATATGGTAGCATGCGTCTTTGAGATCTATAGAGCACATCCAGTCGCCCTTTTGCAGAAAAGGGAGGATTGACTGAAGCGTGACCATCCGGAACTTTTCCTTTTTCACAAAGTTATTTAACTTGCTGAGGTCTAAAATTGGCCTCCAGCCCCCTGTTTTCTTTGGAACTAAAAAGAACCTTGAGTAAGTTCCGGATCCTATTCGGTCCGCTGGGACTGGTTGGATGACTCTTCTTATCTCTATGGTTGCTTGGTCTCGCAGACTGGGTGGAACATCTGGGAGTTTTTTGGAGTTTGGTGGTATTTTTATGAAGGGAATGTTGTAGCCTCTAGTAACTATGCTTTTTACCCAGTAATCTGATGTAAGATTTAGCCAGGCCTCTGGGTATAAAGCCAAGTGACCCCCGACTGCCTCCAGAGTAGGACAGCCGGGCCTGCACTCAGGAGTGCTGGAAGGGTTTTCCAGAGAAGGTCTCTCTGTCACCCTGATTTTGCGGACCCCCTCTGCCGGCTGGGCGGCGTCTTCCATTTCTTCCCCCCATCCTCTGCCTCTGGAGGGGGCGTCACTTTGGGTGTGATGAAAAGATCCCCGAGTCTTTCGGAACCACATCTTTCCTCCTCGTTGCCCTTTAGGGTAGGGTCTAGATGGAACGGAAAAATGGACCCCTACGGCAGACAGGGTCTTCCCTTCTTGTTCACACCTCGTGAGAGTCTCCTTTACTTTGGGCCTAAACAGGGAGGCACCATCAAAGGGGGCATTGGCAAATGAAGACTTAAAGGCTTCCGCAAAGGAGCATAAGCGCAACCAGGATTGTCTTCTCAGGGCAATCACTGAAGCTGCCGCTCTACTCGATCCTTCGGCTGCGTATGAAATCAGCCTCATGGACGAGTTGACTATGGAATTTAGGGTGTTAAGTTGCGCTGTCACTTTCTCGGCGACAGCAGCATCTGTGTGTCCCTGAAGAGTATCTCCTAATTCCTTAATGAGATCTCTTTGTAAACGCGTGAAATGCGTAAGGTAGTTGAGCGATCGGATGGAAAAAGTCGCCGAACTAAATATGCGCTTCCCATATCTGTCCATTGTCCTAGAATCCTTATTAGGAGGATGGACAGAGGAAGATGATTCTGACATCTCTTTCTTAGTGGCCGCCGCCACCACCATAGTGTCTACGGGAACTCCTTTTGTAGTATAGGCTTTATCTTGGGGAGTTGTCATGTATTTGTTGGGTTTACGAGGGACTGGTTCCACTATATCAGGTGTTTCCCAAGCCCTCCGAGCTACTAGATCCATGAGATCGTCAAAGGGAGGAGTCACCCAGGAGGTAGAAGGTTGAGTCCCAAATGCCTTCAGTAAAACCGATTCATCCGCAGAAGGGCTAAGGGTTTGCCAGTCCCCTCTTTGCTTCAGGATTTCCAAAATGTCTGCAAAAGAGACATCCTCAGAGGTGGACCGTGGGAACCCTTCTGTTTCATCTAAATCAGTATCAGATGTAAGAGATTCCTGTGGGGAATCTATGTGCCTCCTCTTGCACAGTAGTTTCCTCAGAACATCCTCAGTGGGAGCTTCTGGGGATGCATCTGAGGAACCAGAGTCTCCCTGTGGGGACTTCTGAGGCATTGGGTCTCGACGCTTGGTAGGTACCGAAGGCACAGAAGCAGAACGCGGACCTTTTGGGGAAGGAGATAAAGATACCGATGAAGTATGGGTCTGATCCGACAAGACCTTCCTCATGATGTCAAAGGCACCGGTGCCCCGACCTGAAGATCCGACCCGATCCGAAGAAGGAGGTAGTTTCTCTGGAATCGGAACCACGGGCTCCGACACAGAGGACGGATCCGAACTGATCTGAGCCGAGGCACCGAGAGGAAGAGTCGGAACCGAAATCTCGGTTCGACTATCCCCCCCGGAACCCAGGAAAGATGTTCGGCTCCAAGGCTCTCTGGCTGGTTCCGAAGGAGTCGAGGTCAACGGAGCCGATAGCACTACTGGAGGCTTCGGCACCGAGGGCTCTACAATCATCGGTTCTTGAACTCCTAACACCGATGACTCGACGGGTCTCGGAGGAGGAAGCGTAGAGGGAACTGGAATAGCTTCGAGTTTCGAAACCAGCTGGGACAAAACCTCGATTAATTTTGACAAAGCCGAGTTCTCCATAAGCTTCTGTACCACTCGGTCCACATCGGAGTCGGAAAGTGGCCTCGAAGAACGGGTCGAAGGGATCGAAGCCGTCACTGAGCAAAGGATAGTAGACGGTGGTACCTCTGATACCGGCTCCAAGACCTGAGCCTCGTGCAGAGATAAGGTCTCGACACCCGGCACCGAAGTCATAGGAGCTGGTGTCCGAATTTGAAAAGAGGTGCTCGGAGCCGATGACTTGGTCTCCGACACTCTTGAAGACTTCGACCCCTTCGAAGACTTCGAAACCTGTTCAGCCTTGTCCAGGGCCTCTTGAAACTCAGGTTTGATCAAACCTCTGTCCACCAACTTCCTGCGTCTTTCCAGCATGACCCTCCCACTAAAGGAATGACAGATGGAACAGTCTTCCTGCAAGTGGAGAGGGCCAAGACAGTAGACGCAGGATGAATGGTTGTCAGTAATGGACATCTTCTGTCCACACTGACACCTTTTAAATCCACTTTTAGTCTTTTCTGACATTTTACTAGAAAAAAAGACAGCACTATATTGAAAAATTTCTAACTACAATATAAGAGATATATATATATATATATATATAAATGTAAAAAAAACACACCACAATACACTAAGATATATATATATTTTTTTGAAAGAAAAAATAAAATAGAAAAAGTTAACTTTCTTTTAAATACTGTAAATTCTATTACAGACAAAAAACGGCCTAATGCCCTTACTAAGAATTTTAAGGTAACAAACTACCTAAACTAGTCACACAACTACTATATATATAAAAGCTATCAAATGCTAAGATAAAGATTATAAGAAATATAAAAGATTATCCATAATTAACAAGAAAAAATAGTAAAAATTGTACTGGCCCGAGCCTCTCGATGCGATCTGCTGCTAGCGGCAAACTAGATCTGAGGGTTAGCACCAGAGGATCATGGGATATTACTGTGCCTCGAGCTTTCTCGAAGATGCGAGCTAGTGATGCGGCCGACTCGGAGCCGAGGATCGGCTCCGAACCTGTGTATAAGAACAAACGGCGAGATTGAACAATTTCACATCCAACATTTTTGCACAGTAAACAAATGACTGCCATCCCCTAGCATAAATGCAAAATGCCTGTCTTGGCAAAAACAGCAGTTAAAACACATGCTTATTATTAATTACCTTAGTTAAAAAGTGTGAAGACGCATAGCATATACAGACTTATGGGAATACTGTAAAACGGCACAACATATCTGTTTTATGCCAGCAGGAGCCTGCTTAAAATGCAACTGTAAAGAAAAGACTTACATGAATGTATTATTTTACCAAAGGTGCATTTAGATTTCTTTTTAATGCCCATGTTCAGTCATTGATTTAATGGGTGGGACTACCGTAAACAACATTGACTTTCCAAATAACCTTATATGACAATCAAACAGCAGTCCCGAGAAAATATTTTTGTATCTTTGGTGTTGGTGCTTATGGGCTGGTAGCTAATGGCTATACGTCTCTGCAATTAACTGCAGTAACCCCAAGTCGGTGCAGAAACACTGTTCTTCCTCTCTTTTATTTGCATATATTGTATGTATGTATTTATTTACATGATTAAGCAAGGAAACTGGCACCATTACTAGATGTTAACAGAATACTGAATGGGAGGAAGGGGAGGTTAGCTGTGTCACTGTACCATGCTTGCTGGTTTATTTCTTTGAACTCACAGATATGTCTGGTGACCTGACCTGGGTATTATGCACAGCACATTTCAAAAAAACATAAACTATCATTACTTAATTAAGTCCGGATATGAAGGATACAATTGACACACCTATACCTACACACCTACACACCTACACACACACACACACACACACACTTACAAATCCCTCTTCCTATATTTCTACAAAATTAATAAATAACAGCTTTTACCAGCTGTAAATTCAAACTGCAAGACATCACACTCTACTCTACCACCTTTTCAATTGTAAGAACTGAAGATCAAGTAAACTATACTATTTATTTCAGTCAGCCACTCAACTGAACTGAATACGTCTGTCCAGCACGGTGAGACACCTACCTGAGTGAATCAGTTCATGAAAAGCAACTTTCTTTTTCGTTTCCTCTCCGACTGCAAATGCAAGCCAAAAGTTGTTTCTTCTTCCAGACTTTCACCAACCAAAGACAACGCCAATATCCACTATCAATCCTCGACATCTTCTCTCTACCTAACTCCGAAGATAAGTAAAGTATTACTGTGCTACTGCTACTTTTTTGGTTTTCGCTCTTTTTCAAGTAGCAATCCAGCCATCCACGTCACGTACATGCCTGCCGACGTGGCAGTCTGAACCCCCTTCTAACTACTGTGCGGTTAAAACCATAGACGTCTGGGCACCACTCTGATGCATTTTCTTTAATCTGGACTGCCTTTTACAGCAGTCAGATAGTAGTACATGTTCTTAAAAAAAAAAAACTCAACGAGCACGCGCAGTTTGAGTTTCGGGACTTTGAAGACTCGCTCTTAAGCGCCTGTCTTATAGATTATATAGAACAAACAAAATATTAATACTTTTTTTTTTTTAGTTATGTCAAATGTCAGTAATACACTTGCATCTTTTTTCTGGGAGGGCTGCAGTCCAATGGCACGAGCCGCCCCTGCATGAAGGAGTCTGCGAGGTCACAGATGCGCATCCAGGCAAAACGCCTCATGACTATGCCTGCACCTGCAGCTCTAGCCGCCCCTTCGGTTGCATGGGAGAGGAGCAGCCTCATGGACGATTTGGAAATAGATTCAAGGGTGGCAAGTTGAGAGGCAACCTTGTCCAATGCCCCGTCAGAAACTTGACCCACCAGGGGTCCAGAAAGTTCGGTAATCAAATCTCTTTGGAGACTCGTGAAATGTGCCAAGTAGTTCAGGGACCTGACAGCAAAGGTCACTGAAGCAAAAACTCACTTCCCCAATCTGTCCACAGCCTGGGACTCTCTGTTGGATGGGTGAACAGTAGGACTTTCTTCTGCTAGATCCTTTTTAGTGGCTGCTGCCACCACCATAGCATCAACTGGCAAACATCTGGACCAGTGGGGATGCTCTTCCGGGGGGGGGGGTCTTATCTGGTCTCCGGGGAATGCCCTCAATAGTGTCAGGGTTCTGCCAAGCATGCTGCACGACGAGCTGGATTAACTCATCGGCAGGTGAGGTCATCCAAGAGGTAGAAGGCTGGGAGCAGAAAGTATGCCAAAAGACGGACTCCTCTGAAGAAGGGTTAGAGGGCTTCCAGCCAACCATCTGTTTTAATATTTCCAGGATGCCTCCAAAGGAGACATCATCAGAGGGTGACCGTGAGGACCCCTCCCCAACATCGTAGTCCATATCCTCTGTCAAAGGCTCTTTAGAAGAGTCAATGTGCTTCCTCTTGCACGCCTTCTTCCGAGGAGGATCTTCAGTGGGAAGATCTGAGGAAGACTTGGAAGGATGGGTACCCCGAACTGGGGTTTCCTAAGGCTTCTGCTCCCGGTGTCCCGGGAAGTGGCTCGTGGTAGCTGTAGCTCAGAGGGAGCAGGGTGAAGTTCCGAAATTGGAGGAGCGCTTCCCAAAGCAAGCACCCTCTCCATCACCCAGAAAGCAAGCCCACCCGAAGAGAAATGGGAGCCCAGAACAGAGGACAACCTTGGAACCGGGGTCACACCCCGCTACATCGGACCCACTCTTGGGGATGGAGCCTCAAGCAGGATCGAGGGCACAGGTTATCCTCGGATCTGAGGACAGAACTGATAACTCAGAACCATGCTCTGGACTAAGGACTCCACCCCCCCCACCACCATGAGTCTGAGGAAGGGACGTTCTGAAGGAACTGAAAAACAAAGGGGTGGCCTCGAAGCTTCAGTGACAGTCATTGTCAGTGCCGAGGAATGTGTTTCCACAAAGGACATCGGAGCAATGGGCTTCAGAAAAGATGGATCCGATGGAGGAGTATACGTCGGAGTCCTGGGAGAGATGGAACCAAACCCCAAAGGGGGATGAGTCTTGGAAACATTTATCCCTCTGGCCATCAACAGTTGATCCAACAGGCGCACCACACCAAATTTGGAAAGACTCCTGCTGGACCTCGTGGATACTCCTTAAGGGGAGTCGGGTCGGTCCAGAAAGGTGCTGTATATCTGACCTAGGAACGTATCCAATGAAAGGGAGTATCGGGTCCTTGGTGTCTGAGCTAGTGGCACCGTAGTCTCTAACTTGGAGACAAGAATCAGTGGAGAAGAAAAAGGACTTGGTGCCGAAGAGGCACTCTACGTCGAAGTTATCGGTTCCAAAGGAATTGTACAGGTCGGAACCGCTTTTGGTGTGGTAAAAGGCAAAGTCGGTGCCGTAGCTGTTGTTGAAGGCAAGGTCGGAGCCATAGCTAAAACTGAAGGCAGGGTCAGTGCCATAGAGGTCAGTGCCGAGGGTGGCGCAGACGTCAAAAATCCAGTAATGTCCATGGCTTCAGTTAATGTGGCAATTGGAGCACAGCTCAGAACGGTAGTAGTAGTCGTAGGTGAAGTAGCAATTCTATGCTCCGAGGAAGATTTGTGGGCCTTATGTTTGTGTGACTTGCTCTTATCACCAGCAGGTGAAGAGGGGTCAGAATAGGGACGTTTCTTGTCCTTCACTGGAGGGGTTGAGACTTTGGACACAGAAAAGGCCTCTGAGAAAGAAGAAACGAGAAGGCCTTTCAGAATCAATTTATTTTTCCATTCATTCAGTGTACGCTGACTAAAACTTTGACAAATCTGGCAAGGAGGTTTAACAAAGAGGTGAGGAAACCCCTGGGCAATAAACGCAGTCATGAGAGTCACTGTTAGGGAGTTTGCCATTGCAAGAGGTGCAATGTTTAAAGCCCAAAGTCCCTTTTTCTGTCAGACATTTCCATACACACACAAAAAAGTTCACAAAACTACTAAATACCTAAAAAGTAGGAAAAGAAGGAGAAAGGAAAAGAAGATACCCACGATGGTATCAAGTGAAACCGTAAGGAGAGGGCATACCAATGATGGTAAAAGAAATACCCAGTGGGTAGAGCTAGTTAGATATTAATAGTAAAAGAGTGAAAAATAGGAAAAAAATCCAAAAATACACAATTGTGGGTAGCAGCTTAGCTCGAGAGGTTTTGGTGTATGTGAGCTTGGTATTAGGCCAACACGGTTCGAGGGGATTGGAACCGAACCCATCAGTGATGAATGGGAAAAAGAGTAACATCAAAGCTACCCTTTTCAGAACATTTCAACCACAAAATGGCTACTCAGACTTCAATATGCACAATCTCTGCAGAAGTAAGTCATCTGAATAATTCCACATTAAAGAGATCTGTACATAATGAAGAGGTTGCTGCTGGCAAGCAACTTTACATTTTAGTGCTTCAACTACAAATTCAGTGCCTGCTGCCCTTAATTAATAAATTGCCTATGTTGCATTAAAAATGGTAGGTAGTATTACAAAAGGAAAAGGCTGGCAAACTGACAAGTTCATAGTTACTAGGCATCTCATCCAAAGAAGGACATACTCAGGAGTGCAGCACCCCCTCCCACACTTAAAGTGCACTGCAGTATCAGCAATCCATCTACATGTTGTGGGAGTAGAACCTACAGCCTTTCTACAGCAGGCAAGTATGCTACCTGTGGTACTGCTAACACTGCTTTCAAATTCTATAGCACAAACACTGATGCTCATTTGGTACACATAAAAAGTTGCACATTGAAAACAGGCTTAGTATGAGCAACAGTAAATATCTCTTCCCTTGAAGCTCAAAATTCTTTGAAAATGCACTGATGCAATTCCTTGAAAATGCACTGATGCTCACAGTTCCTTGAAAATGCACCCCTGATCCAGTCTGGTAACTGGTGTAAAGGATTCAGACTCTTCTCAACAGTAACTAAGGAACAGGGTTTGAGCTCCATGAAAATATACCTCTGATGCAGTGTGACAGTTGGTGCAGAGTATTCAGGCTCTAGTCTGTCTTCTGTAACCAAGGTACAGGGTATGAGCCTGATTAAGTTAATTAACTAACCTGCCATCCCTGACTAGGGCATTACACACACCTACCTAACAAAGGAATGAATGACTTGTCTCATCTTTCTCGTAGTTAAGTACTAGGCTAGCTGTCCTTGTGGGTCATTTTAAGCCTAGTCAATTTCCCTCAAATTTCTTCACTTTTTTGTAAAAAGACTTACTTCCTGAATCACAAGCCTGCTGCTTCAAGATGAAATCCCATTATCTAAAGTTACAGGCATTTGCCTGCTATCCCAGTTATACCTTTTCTGATTCCCTTAGTTTGTCATTCTCACTTTTCTCAAATGTGACCTGGAAAGAAATTCACTTGCAATGGGAACAAAAACAGCCAAACAGACTAGTACACAGAAACCAGAACAAAACAGTTGCACATTGAAAACAGACTTAGCATGAGCAATACTAAACTTCTCTTCTCTTGTAGCTCACATTCCTTTAAAATGCACCGAAACTCAACATACCTTGAAGATGCAGTGAAATTCACATTCACTGAAAAGTGCAGTTATGGAGTTTTTTTTCTATTAAGCAGTGAAACAAAATGTATTGACCACTAAAAATACAAAATTATCAATTTCAAATGAGTAATCTGTATATCTTTCAATCTCTTAGAAAGTACAGTTTTGTACCTACCATAAATGTAGATGTTCGAGTGTATACCCTGCTGCAGTCATCACACTTAGGTTATCCTGCCGTCAGGCGGTCCCGCAGTCGGCCAGAATTCCAAAGTCTTGGTCCGGCGTGGGTTGCTGTCGCTTCTTCCCTAACGTCAGAGCGCCAGGGGTATATCAGAGGCATCCAACGCCATTTTATTCAGTTTTTCTTGCCCCAGATGTCAGGTGCCCCTAATAGGTAGGCAAATATATATATATATATATATATATATATATATATATATATATATATATATATATATAGCTATCTTGAAAAAAATAAACAAAACCCTTGGGCACAAGCAAATATACCACAGAGGTTGTATAGAATAGAGATAAGTTCAGCTGGTTTTAGAGGGGATGGAGGGAGGGCAACCTGGACTGCAGCAGGGTATACACTCGAACATCTACATTTAGGGTAGGTACAAAACTGTACTATGTTCATCGTGTTACCCTGCTGCAGTCATCACACTTGGGTAGAATCCCAAAGCTAAGGATGGGAGGAGGAGTCAAACAGGGTTAGAGGGGGCTAGAAGGCCCTGCAAAACTGCAGTGGCGAAGCCCGCCCTGTTCTTAGAGTAAAGTGATAAGTGATAATGTTTGGTGAAGTTGTGTACTGAACTCCAAGTTGCAGCTTCCAGAATATCCTTGGTTGGTACCCTCCTGAGGAAGGCTGTAGATGTAGCTGTTGCCCTGGTAGACTGGGGCCTTATGGTAGCAGGAACTGGTTTTCCATGGTGGGTGTAGCAAAACGTATGCAATGTCCTATCCATTTGGAAATGGTTTGTTTTGAGATAGCCTTTCCTTGTGATGCTGTAGCATAGGATACAAGAAGCTGGTCAGATTTTCTGAAAACCTTAGTTTTATCCAAGAGGTAATGTCGCTGTCTGTGAATGTCCAAGGAATGCAGGAGTCTTTCTCCTTTGTTCTGTGGATTTTGAAAGAAGGTGGATAAATGGATGGTTTGATTTAGGGCCACACTGGATACCACCTTAGGCATAAAGGAGGGGTTAGTTCATAGAGAAACCCTGTCTTGATTAAAAACGAGGAAAGGCTCTACTGCCATTAGTGCCTGAAGCTCTGAAACTCTTCTAGCTGAAGTGATTGCTAGCAGCAGGGCAGTCTTCCATGATATAAACTTTAGGTCAGCTGAGAAAGCTGGTTCAAAAGGAGGTAGCGTGAGTTTTTCCAGAACAAAATTGAGGTCCCAAGTAGGTGTTGATGCTCTCCTGGGAGGCCTAATGTTCTTGGCCCCTCTGAGAAACTGCCTTAAGAGTGGATGTGAAAATAAGGGAGGATCCGTGTTGTAGTGAGCAGAAATAGCTGAGGTGTGGATTTTAATAGATGAAAAAGAAAGCCCTTTGTGTAACATCTCAGTTAGATATTGCAGAATCTGAGGTATGTCAGGCTGAAGGGTATTTTGGCCTTTAGCTTGGTTCCAGGCGCAAAACCTTTTCCATTTATCTGAGTAGGCTTTCCTGGTGCTGGGCCTCCTGGCCTCCAGAATAACGTCCATAACAGCTTGTGAGAGAGGAGCTGGCTGGTTGCCTAGGTGATTTGCCATGCAGCCAAGTTTAAGGTTTTGAGCTGGCTGTGTAGAATCTGATTGTCTTGCTGTGTGAGCAGGTGGGTAATTTGTGGTAGAATCCATGGTGGGCCATGAGCCATATTCCTTAATAGTGGGTACCAGTGCTGGCGTGGCCAGTCTGGAGCAATGAGTATCATTCGGGGTCTCTACATCCTGACTTTCAGTAGCACCTTTGTGAGAAGGGGTAGTGGAGGAAAGGCATATACTGTTAGCATTTTCCAACTGAATGAGAGTGCGTCCACTTTCCAAGCTTGTTGGTGAAAAGTCCTTGTGCAAAACTTTGTTAGCAGATAGTTTTGAGGGCTGGAAAACAGGTCTATGTCTGGAAGCCACCACTTTTGAGTTATCACTGCGAATACTTGTGGATCCAGTTTCCATTCGTGGGGATCCATGATGTTTCTGTTTAGGCCATCTGCCAATATGTTCTTTTTTCCTGGCAGGAATTGAGTTTGTAATTGAACTTGGTAAGCCAGTGCTGTGTTCCACAAAGTCATTGCTTGCCTGCATAGAGGGTAGGAGTGTGTGCCCCCTTGCTTGTTTATGTACCACATTACTGTGGTGTTGTCTGTCCTTATGATAAGCTGTCCTGGATGCAAGAGGTCCTTGAAGGCTGTAATTGCATTTTGTACAGCTAACATTTCTTTTTGATTGATGTGCAGGTTCCTTTGATCTGCTGTCCATAAGCCTTGAACGCACTGTCCTGCCATGTGGGCCCCCCAGGCATAGTCCGATGCATCTGTTGTCATAGTTTGCCTGGCTGGGGGTAGGGTGATAGGCTGACCCTTGTTGAGGTGACAAGCCTGTGACCACCATAGAAACTCCTGTTGAAGGCAGGGAATGATTGTTATCATTGTTTCCAAGCTGTGACTGTGTTGAGTCCATACGCTTTTTAGGTACCATTGCAATTTCCTCATATGCAGTTTTGCAAATGGTATTAGTAGTTGCAAGATGCCATGAAGCCCAAGGCCTGCAGAATTTTTCTTGCAGGGTGTTGGGTCTTTGTTGCCATTGTTCTGAATTATTGAGTTAATTGTAGTTGTTTGTCTGGCATCAGATAAGCCATCTGGGCCGTTGTATTCAAGCTGGCACCCAGGAATGTCATAGTTTGTGAGGGCACTAGTTTTGATTTCTGTTCGTTTACTGTGTACCCTAGGCAACTTAGAAGATGTCTTACAAAAGCCAGGTGTTGTAAGAGAATGTCCTTGCTTTCTGCTTGTATGAGACAGTCGTCCAGGTATGGGTATATTTGAATTCCCCTCTGTCTGCAGTATGCAATTACTGGTGCCAGGCATTTTGTGAAGACCCTGGGCGCAGTAGATACGCCAAAGGGCAGTGCAGAGAATTGGTAATGGGTTGAACCTGCAATGAAACTGAGGTATCTTCTGCAATTTTGTCTGATAGGGACATGCAGGTATGCCTCCTTGAGGTCCAGCGATACTAGCCAAGCTTTCTTGCCCAACATGGGAAGAAGCTGCTGTAGTGTTAGCATCTTGAATTGGGGTACTTGCAAGAAGGTGTTTAAAATTGAAAGGTCCAGAATGGGTCTCCAAGCATTGTCCTTTCTGGGGACTAGAAAGAGCCTTGAGTAAAATCCTTGGCCTTGCTCCTGTGTAGGTACCAGTTGGATGGCTTTCATGTCCATGAGAGCTATAATTTGTTTTTGTGCCTCTGCCCATTGATTTTGTGGCAGGTTTGGCATTCCCTTTATCCTTGGCAAGGTGTGGAAATGGAATCTGTATCCGTGTGAGATAATGTCTAGGACCCATTTGTCCTTTGTGACGATGCGCCAGTTGTCTGCAAAAAATGTTAATTTTCCTCCCAAGGGAGCTGCCAAGAGGGATTTGCTTGGCAGTTTGATGTTTAAGTCATTATGTTTGCCTTCTAGTGGTTTGGGAACTGTCTTCTCCTCCTTTCTGTGTTGTAGTGCCCCATTGGCGAGGTTTGTAAGGGATTTGTGCATGTCCTCTGCCCCTTGGGTGCCTGTATTTACCCCTCTGTGGCCTGTCAGAAGCTGGAAAGGACCAATTTTTTGTTGGCCAATTTCTGCTGAAGCGTGAGGGCTGTACCTGTAAGAAATATTTGACCGTCTGCATAGATTTTGCCTTATCCTCCATTTTCTTTAAAACCTCCTCTGCTTTAACCCCAAATAAAACATCCTGCTCTAAGGGCGCATCCAGTAACTTTGCTTTAACATGATCAGGCAGAGATTGTTCATTTAACCAACCATGCCTACGTATAACAGACCCAGTAACAGCTGCTCTGGAGGAAGCTTCCAAGGCATCAAAACCACATTGTAAAGTATGTTTGCCCACCTGTTCAGCTGCATGCAACAGATCTTGCATTTCCTTGAGTTCAGACTGTTGAGGGAGCGTGCCCATCTTTTGTTTTATTTGAGACATAAGGAATTGCTGGTATTTAAGCATGTGAAATTGACAATTTAGTGCTCTCATAGCTAGAGTAGTAGAGGTGTAAACCTTCTTCCCCCACCTGTCTAATGCTCTGGAGTCCCTTTCCGAAGGTACAGGATTTTTAGCCATAGAAGCCTTAGCCCCTTTGGGAACCTGGGAGATTGTCTCGGGATCAGCAGCAGGGCTTTTGTAAAGGAGTTTGAGAGAGTCAGGCACTTTATAGTATCTATCTGGTTTGGCTGGAGCAGGAGGCAGAGAATCTGGATTTAAACTAGATTCTAAGAAAACATCATCTACTATGTCCAAAACAGGGGGGATAGCAAGAGGTCTGTGATGGGGAAGTAAGAGAAACTCCCGGAGCCTTTTCTTTGATTCAGAGTAGTCCTGACCTTCCCAGTGGAAATGTTCCCTCATGGTGTGTAAGGTTTCCCCAAAGGAGTAGTCTTCAAAGAGAGAAGCTGAGGGAATTGTGTCTTCAGCATCAGAATCTTCATAAGGGGGAAAGGAGTAATCCTGTTCCTCAGAGGAGCCTGAGGAAACAGACACCTGATCAGAGGAGGCATAATCCTCCTCTTGTCTAGGCCCTTTGTCGGGGGGGGGGGGGGTTTGGGAACCCCTGATCAAAGAAATCAAATCTTCGGCCATTTTAAGCATCTGTTTCTTAGGCATAGGGCCTTGACCTGGAGACTGAAGTGTAGGCTTTTTTGGTTTTAGAGGAGTCTTAAGCTTAGCGTAAGATTTTATGGTGAGGGTAGTCTGTCTGAAGACACCTTTAGAAACCGAAGGTGTTTCTGCAGCACCGGTTTCCCCTACTGCGATGTCGTCGGTTGGGCCTAATGAAAAAGGCTGCGTCAGCCTAGAAACCTCTGCTGGGGGATCCGATGCGGCCTGGGGATCCAATTCAGCGGTAGCCAGGGGCTGCGTAGGCACCTCACTGAAAACTGGAGAACCGGCGACCGGGCCAGCCGAGGCCTCAGAGTTTGGCTTGGATTTAGGCTGTCTGTCCCTATCCTTGCGTTTTTTATGCACGCCGGTAGTCGGTTGCTCCGACGGCATAGTGTAATTAAATTTTCTACCGAAGTAGTGTCGTGCAAAATCAAAGCGACGCTTTATAGTTTGCTTACTGAACCTAACAAAGAATAAAACGATCACAGCCTCAAAACACCAGCAACCACACCAAGCCTTGGAAGTAAATCCGTTTATTCACCGACTAAGCGCTTTCACCAATTCAATGGCTTCATCAGAGTCAGTGTTAAAAACAAACAACACACATTTTATACTTTCCAGTCAAAATGACCTCACCCAATCTTTCAATTAATTAATTGAATGCAATTAAATTGAATTAAATACCATGTTCACAGTTTCTGTAAAATCCAAACCTTTTACATCTCTCATTTTATACAAACCATAAAATAACACTTAACTAAAATGCAAATAAATATGTATATGTACAATGTATGTAATTTAGAACTGTTGAACTAAAAAATGTGTAAATGTACAAATTGATGAATAAAAGTTTTTATACTTCTGTATATATATGCAACGGCTTTCTATATAATACTGGCCTTAAGTTTCAAAACTGGTTTTAAAGAAATATAGTCGTTAATACCAGGGTACCTAGTGGCATTAAGTCTCAACTGCCACATAGTTTCTAGTAAGGCAACCCTGTTGCTGATGTCCCCTCCTTGTTCCAACAATACCCTATCTATAATGAAGAATAAAAATTTCTTAAAATCCTTGCAATTCATACTGTGAGTGTAAAGTGCATTGTGTGAGTCCGTGTTCTTGATTGCTCTCACATGTTCTATTATATAGAAAGCCGTTGCATATATACAGAAGTATAAAAACTTTTATTCATCAATTTGTACATTTATACATATTTTTTAGTTCAACAGTTCTAAATTACACATATTGTACATATACATATTTATTTGTATTTTAGTTAAGTGTTATTTTATGGTTTGTATAAAATGAGAGATGTAAAAGGTTTGGATTTTACAGAAACTGTGAACATGGTATTTAATTCAATTTAATTGCATTCAATTAATTAATTGAAAGATTGGGTGAGGTCATTTTGACTGGAAAGTATAAAATGTGTGTTGTTTGTTTTTAACACTGACTCTGATGAAGCCATTGAATTGGTGAAAGCGCTTAGTCGGTGAATAAACGGATTTACTTCCAAGGCTTGGTGTGGTTGCTGGTGTTTTGAGGCTGTGATCGTTTTATTCTTTGTTTTATTCAATTATCCTGCTTTCTTGGGAGTTCATTTGTGTGTTGATTACTGAACCTAGCACGAAACCGACAACCAGTGACGTTGTGGCCTGGGCCTAGGCAAGGTATACAAAAATAATGAAAATCCTTATGAGGTATTTGCTTCCCACAAGAAATGCAACTGTTAACTTTTTCTGACATCGGACTGAGGCAGAAAAGGTTCCCCAACAGGGTACTTAGCTTTGAAGACTTCGGACTGAAACTCGATTCGAAAATCTCAGGTGACCGGCACTTGTGAACTGCTTCTGCTTCGGGCACTGCACATGAAGAAAGACTGAAGAAAATGGCATTGGATGCCTCTGATATACCCCTGGCACTCTGACGTCAGGGAAGAAGCGACAGCAACTGACGCCAGACCAAGACTTTGGAATTCTGGCCGACTGCGGGACCGCCTGACGGCAGGATAACCCAAGTGTGATGACTGTAGCAGGGTAACACGATGAAGATCAAGAAATCTGTACAGTGCCAAATATGATTGGGGGGGATAAAAGTCCAGAAATATGGACAAGTTTTAAATACTGTTCGTATGAACTTAAAAAAGTTACTAGAATAAAAAAAATAGTGTTACCATGCATTTTCTGAAGGACATAAAGTCTGAAACTTAAATGTATGCCATTATTTGGTGAATTCATTACTCTATTTGCCAGAAAACCACAAGTTTTGAATAAGAGACCAAAACTATGAGGCAAAAATCTGGACATTCTGCAAAAATCTAGACAGGTAAGAGATCAGGTAGTTGATGTAGAGGATTAAGGCTCTTGTCTCCTGCAGTCAAGATACAGGATTTGAGCCTAAGCTAGTTAGCTAAAATGCAATCTCTAATAAGGGTATTTATATATATATATATATATATATATATATATATATATATATATATATACACACACATATATACAAACACACACACACACACACACACACACACTTTCCCATGTACCTGATCTCATCCTCCTGGTATAAAACAGCATTTCGTTCCACGAATACAGTAGCATTTGGAAATTTGGAATGGCAGCCCTAAATGGAACTTAGGTTTGTGGAAGTTCCAAAGTAAGAAATCAAATCTCCCACTGTGCTGTGCATATGTCAAGGAAGTTCCAATGCGAAAATCTCCTGATTTATGCACACACAGATCATGGAAGCCACAGCGTATCCTTGAATAAAAAAAAAGGTTATAATTTGTTTGTTTTAATTTTTTAATAAAAATTTAAATGTTGTGGAAGGGCATGGCCAAGAGGGTGAGCAGTGAACAGCACTTTTTTTGGGTCTATATTAAATGAATGAATGCTTAAAATGGTATTATCGACACCTTTTAAGCAATGCTCATTTAAACGAATACTCACATATTCGAAAATCATGTATTCAAAAAATATTGCTTGGCCAATACCACTGCCCTAGTGGCGTATGTCATGGAGCCATACACAAACAAACAAAATTTCAATACCTTAATAAAGTGGGAGGGCTTCGCCTCCCCCCCACACACACACACACACAAACACACACATACACACACCCTAACTAAACATACCAACTCCGAGATCACTCTACGTTGGGAAAGGGCAATTCCCGATAACAGCCAACTTGAACAGCGCATGTGCATCACAACTTTTGCAGTAACTGGCTGTGCTTTATATAACACTGACAGGTAATACAACGCTATGATTTGCACATTTACTTCTTTTAAATGTCTGAGTTGTATAACACTTTACAATTTCAGTATCTTATTCGGTCGTACTGTTTATAGAACACAGTACTGCGGTGGTGGTGCTGCGGTAGCATTGTCGCCTCACACTAAGACAATGTCCTGTTCGATTCTCAGCTAGAGCGTCTTCTGTGTGGAGACAAGCGTGAATGGGTGTACCTTTGTTGAAGGTTGTGCATCAGGGCTGGCAACTTGGCACGCAAAAATCTACTGCCAATCATCAACGGACCGGAGTTCCGCTGTGGCGACCCCTAACCAGGAAAAGCCGAAAGACACAACAACCACTTAAAGAATAAAGAAGTTATGTTCTTACCATAACATTCCATGTGAGTTGTTCATCTCGCCTTTGTTCTTACACACGGGTTCGGAGCAGATCTGTCGGCTCCGAGTCGGCCACATTCCAAGCTCTGCGTCTAAGAGAAGCTCGAGGCACAGTCCCTGTCCCATGATCCTCTCCTGCTAAACCCAGATCTAGTTTGCTATGAAAACCAAACAACAGAAGACATAACCGCCTACACATGCATAAGTATCAATACACATATACACATATATACACAAAAATGTAAGGACAGATATACGCATATATATATATATATATATATATATATATATATATATATATATATATATATATATATATATATATATGTATGTATATATATATATATATATATATATATATATATATATATATATATATATATATACACATGTCCGAATATGAACGCATACATAGAGACAGGCAGTCCAAGGGGACCATGAGAGAAGACAATCCGTCACCAGTCGTACCTGTTCTTCCAGAACATGGAGGGGGAAGGAGGGCGGGAATGTAAGAACAAAGGCGAGATGAACAACTCACATGGAACGTTATGGTAAGAACATAACTTCTTTGTGTGAAGTTGTTTGATCTCGCCATTTGTTCTTACACACGGGTAGCGTCCCTAGCACCCAAAACCCTGGGTGGCTCACGGGAGAACATTCCTGAGAACAGTGGAACCAAAGGAAGCCCTGTCCCTGGAGGCCCTGTCCACTTTGTAATGAGTAATAAAGGTATGAGGTTTGGCCCAGGTAGCCACTGCACAAATGGTATCTATTGGTAAGCGAGCAGCATGGGTTAAGGAAGTAGAAACAGCTCTAGTAGAATGAGCTTTAGCTTTGAGTGGAATAGACTGATTGGAAGATGAATAAACAAAGTTTATGCAGTCCGAAAGCCATTTGGAGAACGTGATTTTTGTTACTGCAAGTCCTTTCTTATTATCTGCATGAGAAACAAAAAGTTGATCCGATTTCCTGAATTCTTTTGCTCTGTCCAGATAAAATCTCAGCCGTCTGTGCACGTCCAATTTGTGTAACATGTATTCCAATTTATTGGTATGGTGCCTGAAAAAAGTGGGAAGTTCTATGGACTGATTAACATCAGATTCTGAGCAGACTTTTGGTAGAAAGGACGGATTAGTACGTAAAGTGACCCTATCCGGATGAAAGATCAGATATGGGGATCTAATTGACAGTGCCTGCGCAGCTCTGAGACTCTGCGAGCTGAAGTGACTGCAACAAGAAACAGGGTTTTTCAGGAAAGATATTTAAGTGGGCATGACAAAGCTGGTTCAAAGGGTGATAACATGAGTTGGGATAGCATCAGATTTAAATTCCAAGGAAAAACCGGACTTCGAATGGGTGGTTGGAGATAAGTTCCCTTCATGAAAGCTCTACAAAGCCTGTGAGACATAACTGTAGTGCCCCTTTCACCCACATGAAAATAAGATATGGCAGCCAGCTGTACCCTTATGGCGGATGTTGAAGCCCCCTGATGAAAAAGAGTAGATAGAAAATCTAGAACCTAGAAAATCTAGAACCTTATGAATAGGAGCAACCAAGGGATCTATACCTTGTTTGGAAGCCCAACACACAAAACTTTTCCACTTGCTCTTGTACAATTTTCTAGTGGAGGTTTTGTGGGAAGAAATCAAAATATGTTGTACTGCTGGAGACAAAAGATCTGACCTGGCTAATCTGGGAAGTGGAGCAGCCATGCTGTCAATTTGAGGGACGAAAGAGAGGGGTGAAGAACTACTGACGAGTGGGTCAGAAGGTCTGGCACTGGGTCCAGTGTCCAAGGTTCCTCTATTTGGTGAGCTTGGAGGAAGGGGAACCAGATTTGTTGAGGCCAGAATGGTGCTATCAAGATGATCGTCCTTTCCAGACCTTTGGCTTTCTGCAGAAATTTCGAGATTAGTGGAACAGGAGGGAAGGCATATAGGAGACCCGGGGGCCAATCGTGCACAACTGCGTCCCTGGGGGCGCCCCCCTGAGGGGGAAGTAGGGCGAAATAGCTTCTGCATTTTATATTCAAGGGGGATGAAAAAAGGTCGCAGCAAGGCTGGACCCATCTGCGGAATATTCATTCCGCAACTTGATTTTTGAGGGACCACTCATGAGGCAACAGGATGGCTCTGCTCAATCTGTCCGCTATTACGTTGGATGTCCCCGGGATGTGCGTTGCTATGAGAAAGCGTCCGGTGGACACAGCCCATTGCCAGATTCTCAGGGCCTCTTTCAATAAGGGGTAAGACCTGGTTCCTCCTTGTTTGTTAATGTACCACACCACTGACATGTTGTCTGTCTGAATTGCAACTGTTCCCGGAGGTAAGTAGTCGTGAAAGTGTTGCAACGCTAAGAACACTGCTCTCAACTCCAGGACATTGATGTGCAGACTGTACTCTATTTTCGACCACTCGCCTTGAACTGTTCTTCCCTGAAAAAGTCCCCCCCACCCTATCAGGGAAGCATCCGTGGTCACTGTGGCTATGGGGTGGGGGAGAACGAACGGGCGGCCTAGCGTAAGCTCGTGACTGTTCATCCACCATCGAAGATCCCACTTGCAAGACTCCTTGAGCAGGATGTTGTGTGACAATGGTAGCCGTTGGTAAGACCATTGTGCGAAGAGTAGCCACTGGAGGATCCTCTTGTGCATTCTCCCTAGGGGGACCACAATAAGGGTAGCTGCCATCATGCCTAAAACTTTCAAGACCTGTGTAGCAGGGACTCTCTTGTTTTGTAGAAGAGTAGAAATCTGTTCTCTCAAGACTGAAACTCTTGTTTGGGGAAGCCTGATCAGAGTTAAGGTAGTGTCCAATTCCACTCCTATGAATGATATATGCTGTGAGGGCGACAAGGCAGATTTTTCGAAGTTCAGCGTTATGCCTAAACGGGAACAGGGATTGATTGTATAGTCCCTGGCTTGCAATAGGTGATGCCTGGTGGTGGAGGTAAGGAGCCAGTCGTCTAAGTATGGAAACACCCAGAATCCTAGTTGTCTCAGGTGGGACGCCACTACTGCCATGCACTTGGTGAACACCCTGGGGGCTGAGGTGAGGCCAAAGGGCAGAGCTCGAAACTGAAAATGACTGGCTCCAGGCTCCCAGACGGAAGTGCAGGTGATCTCTGGATGGCTTGGCCATTTTTATGTGGTAGTACGCATCCTTGAGATCTATAGAGCACATCCAATAGTTCATTTGAAGAAAAGAAAGGATCGATTGTAGCGTGACCATCCGGAATTTCTCCTTCTTCACGAAGGTATTGAGTTTGCTGAGGTCCAGTATCGGCCTCCAGTCCCCTGTTTTCTTTGGAACTAAAAGGAACCTTGAGTAAGTTCCGGATCCTATTTGGTCCGCCGGGACTGGCTGGATGACTTTTTTCTAACAGCCTTTGTATTTCTATGGCTGCCTGATCCCACAGAGTGGGTGGTACATCTGGGAATCTTTTTTGGGTGGGAGGATTGTCTAAGAGAGGGATGTTGTATCCTCTGGTTATTATGCTTTTTACCCAGGAATCTGAAGTGAGATTTAGCCAGGCCTCTGGGTATAAAGCCAAGCGACCCCCGACTGCCTCCAAAGTAGGACAGCCGGGCCTCCCCTCAGGAGTGCTGGAAGGGCTTCCCAGGGACACTATCCCTGTTGCCCTGGTTCTGTGGACCCCCTCTGCCACCTGGGTGGCGTCTTCCATTCCTACCCCCTCCTCTGCCTCTGGAGGGTGTTTCACTAGGTGTGGATTGGAAGGCTCCCAGAGTCTTCTGGAACCACATTTTTCCACCTCTTTGCCCTTTGGGGTATGATCTAGAAGGGGCGGAAAAATGGACCCCTACGGCAGAGAGGGTCTTTCCTTCTTGCTCACACCTAGTGAGCATCTCCTTCACTTTGGGCCCAAACAAAGAGGAGCCATCAAAAGGGGCATTAACAAAGGAAGACTTGAAGGCTTCCGCAAAGGAGCATAGGCGCATCCAGGTTTGTCTCCTCAGAGCGATCGCTGAAGCTGCAGCCCTACACGATCCTTCGGCTGCATACGAAATGAGATGCATGGATGAGCTAACGATAGAGTTTAGGGTATTGAGCTGTTCTGTCACCTTGTCTGAGACAGCAGCACCTGTGGTACCCTGTAGAGTACCTTCCAATTCCTTGAGGAGATCTCTTTGAAGACAGGTAAAATGAGTGAGGTAGTTCAGCAATCGCATGGAAAAAGTCACTGAACTAAAAATGCGCTTCCCGTACTTGTTCATCGTTCTAGAGTCTTTGTTAGGAGGATGAACAGAGGAAGATGCTTCAGACATTTCTTTCTTGGTGGCCGCCGCCACTACCATAGCATCAACTGGGACTCCCTTGGTGAGATGCGCTTTATCCTGGGGAGCATCCTGGGGAGCAGTGATGTACTTATTGGGCCTCCGAGGGGCTGGTTCCAAAGTGTCAGGGGACTCCCACGCCCTTCGAGCTATTAAATCCATTAACTCGTCGAAGGGCAGAGTTACCCAGGAGGTGGAAGGTTGAGCCCCAAAAGCCTTCAGCAACACCGACTCGTCCTCAGTGGGGGCAAGTGACTGCCGGTCACCCCTCTGTTTGAGAATTTCCAGGATGTTGGCAAACGAGACATCCTCGGAGGAGGACCGTGGGGACCCCTCTGACTCATCCAAGTTGGTGTCCAATGTCAATGATTCCTGTGGGGAATCAAGGTGCCTCCTCTTGCACAATCTCTTCCTCGGGACTTCATCAGAGGGGACATCTGGTGAAGCTTCCGAGGATCAGGGTTCACCCTCTGGGGCTGACTGAGGCTTTGGGTCTCTACGCTTCATGGGGATTGGTGGTGCAGAGACAGAACGTGGACCTTTCGGGGAGGGAGAAGAGGAATCTGATGATGTGAACGTCTTACCAGACAAAAACCTTCCTCACGGTCTCGAAGACACCGGAGCCCCGGGCAGAGGACTCCACCGATTCCGAAGAAGACGGTAGCCTCCCCGGGCCCAGAACCACAGGCTCCGATCCAGAGGACGGAGCCGAACTAATCTGCACCGAGGCACCAAGGGGAAGAGTCGGAACCGAAACTTCAGTTCGACTCTCCTCCACGGAACCGAAGAGAGACTGTCGGCTTCGAGACCCCTCGATGGTTACCGAGGGTGTGGAGGTCAGTGGAGCCGAAAGCACTAAAGAAGGCTTCGGCTCCGGGGGATCAACAATCATCAGATCCTCGACTCCCGGCTCCAATGGCTCAATGGGTCTCGGAGGAGGATCTATGACTGGAACAGAACGGGCTTCAAGCTTTGAAACCAATTGGGACGAAACCGCAATTAGTTTGGATAAGGGTCGAAGAGGTCACCGAGCGAAGGATCGATGAAGGGAGCACCTCTGGCACCGGCACCAAGACCTGGACCTCACCCATAGGCAGCAGCTCGGTGCTCGGCTCCAAGGTCTGTGGAGCCGGCGACTGAATCTTAACAGAGGTACTCGGCGCCGATGCCCTGGGCTCCGATACCTTCGAAGACTTTGACCCCTTCGAAGACTTTGATGACTGGTCTGCCTTCTCTAATGTCTCCTGAAACTCTGGCTTCAGGAGACCCCTCTCAATCAGTTTCCTGCATCTTTCCAACATCACTCTGCCACTAAACGAGTGGCAGATGGAGCAGTCCTCCTGAAGATGGAGAGGGCTAGACAGTAGACGCAGGAAACTTGGTTGTTTGTTATGGACATTTTCTGTCCACACTGGCAACGTTTAAAACCAGACTTGGGTTTCTCTGACATATTCTGAATAGAAAAATACAGTATGTAATACTAATATGTATATAACTATATATATATATATATATATATATATATATACATACACAATAACTAACCCGACTAAACACACAGGTAAAAATTTACAAGACGTTAACTAGGAAAAATGGTACTTCACACAGAAAAATCTGACAGAGAGATATTGGCCTAAGGCCTAGGAGCAGCCACTCCCACAAATTCTTAAACACTATTTTAAAACAACACACACACACACACACACACACACACACACACACTACTACTACTACTACTACTAACTAATACTAAGAAAAATCTCTAATTATTTTTAACTTTTTAGAAATATATAGAAATTTTTTATATAGAAAAAAGGATACTGGCCCGAGCTCTCACTTGACGATGAGACCTGTTGCAGCGGCAAACTAGATCTGAACTAGCAGGAGAGGATAATGGGATAGGGACTGTGCCTCGAGCTTCTCTTAGACGCAGAGCTTGGAATGTGGCCGACTCGGAGCCGAAGGATCGGCTCCGAACCCGTGTGTAAGAACAAACGGCGAGATCAAACAACTTCACATTATTTATATTTACAAAGCTATCATACAGCTACTCACAGCATGAATGCCTTGACATCAGCCAGGAGTTTCCTATGAGTTGGCCAACTATAACCTTTCGAAACTCGGAATTTAGACATTATGAGCTTTCGCTAAACTGAATGTTCGCTTAAAAGGTGTCGAGAATGCCGTACTTGACGTTTTAAGTGTTCATTCATTTAATATAGACCTTTTTTTTTTTTTTTTTAAGCTCTGCTTCATTTTAACATCTCTGACAGGATTTTTACTAAAAACTGTTTTTTTCCTGTCAGGATAACTAGAAAGAACTAATTTCTCAGAATGAGCAACTCTAAGCCCAGTGCACAGGACAGTACTATGAAAACAGATATACAGGCTAGACTAAGTAACATCAGTGAGTTATCTGTAAGGATAGATAAAATAGAAAGCAAAATTACCAATATGACCAATTTTAAAGTGGAATGTAAAAAACAAGTTGAAGTGCTAAGTGAATCGTTTAAACAACAATCATCACAAATCTTGAGTATAGAAGAGGCAATGTCCAATTTTGATGGAAGATTACTTGAAAATGAGAAAACACGGAATTTCTTCTGAAACAAAAATACTTATTCTGGGAAAAACAGAAGACTTGGAGAATAGATGTAGAAGGAATAACATCAGGATTTAAGGGATTCCTGAAAAAGAGGGAGACAGCATGATTCAATTATTTAACACTTGGCTGCCTAAAATTTTGAACCTGCCTGAAGCTTTTTTCCTTTGGTATTGAAAGGGCACATAGATCACTTTCTACCTCATCTTTAAAAACACCTTTACCAAGGTCAGTGATCATAAGATTTTTCTCAAGTCAAGATAAGGATTTAGTCTTAAAAGCTGCATGGAATAATTATCTAGTTAAATTTAAAAAAATACTATAAGAAATGACAATGACTATAGGTTCCTAGGTAGGTACTAGGCTATCTGCCCGAGGGCATTTATAAGTCCAGCCAGAGTGTGTCGGCTTTCGCCATCCCATTGATTAATTAACTGATCCTCTGTCAAGCAGAGCCAATTAAGTGATCCCAGGGGTGTATTTTCTGTAATCCATCCACTCGTCAAGGTTTCTCTTGAATAGTGTTAAGTGAGGGGCTCTGCCTAATGTAGTTAGGAATTTTGTTCCAAAGCATGGGGAGTCTCTGTGACAGGAATCTATCCCTCCAGCATGTTCTATTTATTGTTGTGGCAAGGTTTAGCTCACTAGAGCGTGTGGCTTGCAGTGACTTGGATTTCTTTAGGTGGAGCATGTCCATCAATTCTGAGTTGGATATGGCTTTGTAAGTCAGGCAGAGATCACCACCTCTGAGTAAGCAATATGCCACTGAGTACAGCCGGAGTTTTTTCAGTTGGGCTGCATAGGACATATGTTTGAGGCTAGTAATCCTCTTGGTGAGGTACTTTTGTGGTCCTTCCAGCTGTTGGAAGTGTCTTGTGAGGTACATCCCAAATGGGGCAATGTACTCTATGATGGGTCGGATGAGTGACGAGTAGAGGGGCACTATAACCTCTTTATTTCTAGATGTGAACCCTTTAGTAATTAGATGGGCCACATAGAAGGATTTCCTAACTACTTTGGAAATATGTTTGTCAAAGGAGAGATTACTATCTACCTGAGTCCCCAGATCTCTTATTACCTCTTCTGTATTAAGGAGGCTGCCACCTATGTGGTAATTTGTGGGTGTTTTGTTTTTCCCAAACTGGATGACTATGCATGTTTTGGCATTTAGCTTGAGGCCATGGACTTTGACATCAGGTGTCCGTCTCAGTAAGGCCTTTTTGGAGGATGTCCGTGTCAGCCGGAGAGTCAATTATGGCTCTCATGATTGATGTCAAAGAGAAAAGCATGTGTGTCACTTGTTAAAAGCTTCAAGAAAAACAATATTACAGCACAAATCTTGTTTCCAGCAAAAATACAGATTCACCTTCCAGAAGGAAAGAAGATTTTTAACATCTTAGAAGATGCAATGGAAAAATAAATACAGAAAAATAAAATCCTAGAAAAATAGAAGAAATGGGCTGGAATCCATCAACAACTTTGAAGAGAAATGCAAAAAGAGATGTTTTGTTAATAAAAGACAAAACAGTAAAAAACTGAAGGACAAATGAAAATCAATGTATTTCATGGTTATGAATTCTTATTAACTTAAACAATGTTTGAACACTTATGAACAAGTACTGAATATTACTTTTTACAGGGTAAATCATTTCTTTCTTTCCCTACTTCAAATGGTTACTAGTTTTCTTTTTAAAATGTTAGAGTTTGATTCTTTTAGTGATACATGAAATTAAAGCCACTTATTTCCATTTAGCGTTAAAATGCTAAACTATTCATTTTATTAAAAGCTAATCTTTATTATGATGACACTTATGTTAGGTGGCACACTTTCTGATATCTTGGCATAGCCAAGTAATGTACTATTAACTATAATACAATATGCAACAGAAGTTACATTCTGGTTTCTTAAATGGCCCAGTAGTGTGCTACTGATAGTATACTCGACATGCAATAGCATCCAGGAAAGATATGCTATGTTATAAACAAATTATACAAAATAAGAAGTTATGTACATACCATAACGTTCCATGTTAGTTGTCTTCTCTCGCCTTCTTTCTTGCTTGATGGGTTCAGCCCCATATCCCATGATGCCCAGATCTCGTTTGATGACAAAGGGCAATAGCACCAAGCATAAAACACTTCCAAAAGGAAGAAAGAAAACTTACAGGAAGAAGGACCAGGTCTGAATGGTCTTCAGCATAATAATTTCTTATAGAAAGGTCTGTCCAGGCCTGGGAAGGAGGGAAGTTGTCAATCTCCCTAGCACCTCTATCCTGGGTGGCTCAATGGAACAGACTCTTGAGGACTGTAGAGCCAAAACTGGCTCTGTCCCTGGAGGCCAAGTCCAATTTGTAGTGGGAAACTGGCCGCTGCACAAATAGTGTCTAAAGGAAGTCTAGCTTGGCACAGCTGTTTTCCCTGAGCAGATAAATTTCAGAGATGATAAGCCATCTAGACAAGGTCACTTTAGAAACAGGAAGGCCTTTCTTATTATCCGCATAGGAAACAAAAGTTGATCAGATTTCCTAAATTTTTGTTCTGTCCAAATAATATCTGAGTTGACGGTGGACATCAAGATAATGTAGTTTTGTTCGGCTCTGTCTGAATAGTTTGTGAAAATACAGGAGATCAATGGATTGATTCAAATTGTGCAAAAAATCGGATTAGTTCTCAATGATACTCTGTCTTTGTGAAAACCAAATGAGCATGAAGTTCAGACACCCTCTAGCTGATGTAATAGCCACTAGGAATAAAGTTTTCCAAGAAAGAAATTTCAGGAACAAGAAACAGCTGGCTCAAGAATCAAGGATGTCAGCACTAAATTTAGATCCCACTGAGGAGGAGGATTCCTGATTGGAGGCTTTAGTAGGAAAATTCCTTTCAAGAAGGCCCTGCAGAGCCTATGGGACATAATATTGTGATCTCATCCCGACATGAAAGTTCGAGATAGCAGCCAAGACTGTGGAAGAAGAGGAGCCTGCATGAAAAATCTCTGCTAAGAAGTCCAGGACTGCCTGAACAGGGGCAGTGAAAGGATCAATACTCTTGGCCTTAGCCCAATAAGAGAAATTCCATTTGCTTGCATAAATCCTCCTGGTAGAGGATTTTAAAGAAGCTATTATGATGTCTCTAACTGGGTTAGAGATCAAAGGAAGCCTGCTAAGGGAAGGAGGAGCAACCATGCTGTGAGGTTGAGAGAAGGGATGCAGCTGACCGGATTGGTGAATCAGAAGATCTGGCACTGGGTCCAGATGCGGAACCAAACTTGTCGAGGCCAGTAAGGGGGCATGAGAATCAATTTGGCTCTCAAATTCTGGATAACTTGAGGGATCAGAGGAATGGAGGAGGAAGGGCAAAAGTCCCTGGGGCCAATCCTGGCTGAGCGCGCCTCTGGATGGGCTGGGAAGAGGGAAGAGAGAGAAGAAGTCTGGGCATTTGCTGTTTTGGGAGTAGAATAGCTCTGCTCAATCTGTCCGCGCAAATGTTGGTTTTTTCAGGATATCGCGTTGCTACCAGAAACCGATGAGAGGAGATTGCCCATTGCCAAAGTCTGAGTGCTTCTCGACACAAGTGGGAGGACTTGGTTCCCCTGTTTGTTGATATACCAAACTACAGACATGTTGTCTGTGTGGACTGCAATTGTCCCTACGGGAAGAAAGTCGTTGAGGGCTTGCAACGTTAAAAGCACTGCTCTCATCTCCAGGACATTTATGTGCAGGTGGTATCCATGAACCATCCTGCCCTGATAATGACCCCCACCCGATCAGGGAGGCATCCGTGGTGACAGTGGCTACCGGGATGGGGGTACAAAGTGTCTGCCTTGGTGAACCTGGGGAGATGTGATCCACCAAGCAAGATGATCTTTAGTCTGTGTCACCAGAATCTGGTGACGCATTGGAGGATTGGATGCGACCACTGTGTGAACAGCATCCACTGAAGAAGGCGCATGTAGAAGCCAGCCGGGAAGAAGAGTAATGGCCGCAGCCATGAGGCCTAATACCTTTAGAACCATTCTGGCCTGTACTTGTTGGCTAGAATGATCCTGACTTGACTTTGAATGTCTGAAACTCTTTGATCCGTAAGGGTAGCTGACATCCGAACAGTGTTTAAGTTTGCGCTCATGAAAGTAATAGACTGGCAGAGGCGATAGGATGACTTTTGAAGTTTATCGAGATGCCCAAAAGAGTACAAAGCTTTATTGTGTAATCCCTGGCTTGAATAAGCTGATGCCTGGTGATGGCTGAAAGGAGCCAGTCGTCAGGTGAGCCGTGACCACTGCCATGCATTTGGTGAACACTCTGGGGCTGTAGTGAGACCAAAGGGCAGGGCTCTGAACTGAATGACTGGACCCCAGCGCGGAGAAATCTCCTGGGCGTCTGTGGATTTTGATGTGATAGATCCTGAAGATCTATTGAGCACATCCAGTTGTCCTTCTGTAAGAAGGGCAGAATTGACTGAAGAGTGACCATTCGAATCTTGTCTTCCTCACAGACTTGTTGAGTCTGCTGAGATCCAATATTGGTCTCCAGTCTCCTTTGGGGACCAAAAGAACCTTGAGTAGATTCCGGCTCTGAATGATCTGTCGTAACTGGCTGAATGGCTCTTTTTGCAGAAGTTTTAAGACTTCTAACTCTGCAATTTCATCTGGAAGGGAATTTGAGTGATAGAAAGGACTTTCCTCGAAAGGAATTTTGTAACCCTCGGATATGATCGACTGTACCCATCTGTCTTGAGTGAGGGAACGCCAGGCTTCTGGGTACAGCGATAGTCTTCCCGCGACTGCCTCCAAGGATGGACAGCCGGGCAACATCTCAGGGATGGTGAAAGGGCTTGTCAGAGAGGCTCTCTGTTTCCCTGGTTTTGGACCCCTTTGCCTCTAGGCGTCTGTTGTTGTTACCCCTCTGCCTCTAGGGGTAAACTGACCACGTGAATCCGGCGTGACTCCTTGGGCACCTTTCTGTCCTTTGGGGTAAGGTCTAGAAGGGGTGAAAACGGACTCCTCTGCAGAAAGAGTCTTGCAGTCCTGCTCACACCTGGTCAAAGTTTCCTTCACTTGAGGGCCAAACAAAGCTGACCCATCAAAGGGAGAATTTGTGAAGGGAAAGGATCTGCAAAGTCACATAGCCGCATCCAGGCTTGGCGCCTAAGGGCCACACCTGTACCTGCGGCCCTTACTGCTCCATCAGCAGCATATGATATAAGCCGCATGGAGGAGTTTGCAATGGAATTAAGGGTTCCTAGCTTTTTCCTGAGCTCCTGCAGCTGTAGGATCCTGTACAACATCACCTAGCTCCGTAAGGATATCCCTTTGGAGTCTGGTGAAGTGACATAGGTAATTCAGCATAGCAAAGGTCGCTGAGGAAAACATCCGCTTACCATACCTATCCATGGTCCTAGAGTCCTTATTAGGAGGATGGGGAAGGATCTGCAAGTTCCTTCTTGGTGGCAGCAGCCACCACCATGGCATCAGCGGGACACCCTTAGTGAGGAATTGCTTATCACACGGGCAGTAATAAATTTTGAAGGCCTCCTAGGGACTGGCTCTACAGAGTCAGGAGCAGCCACGCCTCGGGCAATAACGAGACACCCAGGAGGTGGAGGGCGAGATCAAAACGCCTAGGTATACCGACTCATCCTCAGAGGGATTATTGGTGGGCCAGTTTCCCTCTGTTTAAGGAGTTCTAGGATGTCTGAGAAGGAGACATCCTCAGAGATCTTGGGGTTCCCTCTGACTCATCTAAGTCAGTATCTGAAGTGATAGACTGGAGTCTATATGTTTCCTCTTACAAGTCCTCTTTCTAGGAGGATCTCCCGAAACATCAGGAGAATCCTCGGAAGAGGATATTCCAATGGGGAAACCTGAGGCGGAGGATCTCTGGGTCCTGTAGCAAGAGAAGTGGCAGAGATGTCAACAGGCACTACAGAGGGAGGAGCTAAGGGAACAGACTGCTGGCTGATACCAGTGGCCAGCACACTCTTCATCACCTCGAATGCTCCCTCCCAGGAAGGTCCGAGAGAACCCGTTCAAGAGCTAGGAACTCCAGGGACCACGAAGTCTCCGAGGCAGATGTCGGAGCCGAGCTCATCAAGGCCGAGGCTCCAAGAGGAAGAGTGGGTTCGACAAGGGTCCGATGCCACTCACCCCTCGGAGGAGACCATGGAAGCCCGGCCACGAATCCCTCTAAGGAAGGTCTCAAGAGGAGATAAGAGTAGAGGCTGAAGGAACAGAAGGGGTATCTGTCCTTCAGCCGTAGCATCAACTCATTCAAGACTCCAACTCCAAGCTCCGAGTAGAGTTGAAGGAGGAACTACAACGGGGTGTGGACCAATAGCCGTCTGTTGAGTCGGACTATGTAACATTTGGGCCAGTGCCTGTGACTTAAGTAATCTACTGACCACTCTCTAAATCATGGTCAGAAAGCCTGGATGACCTTGAAGATCGGCTCCGATGGCTCCGTTCCGAGAGAGGTGAAGCCGGAGCCGAAGTATCGGCTCCAAGGAAGGAGACCTAGACCTCTTCCTCGGAACCGATGAAACTATTGAACCTGTCGGAGCCGACAACTTATCGCGAAGGTAGCCTCAATATGCGCCGGCTCCAGCCGGAGCCGATACAGCCACATGGTGGTCGGAACCGATCGGGCCGACACCAAGTGGTCGATGCAGAATCGCACCGATAGCCATCGGTGCGAAGCAATTAAGCCAGAATCGGCTCAGCGGGAGCCCTCGAAGGCTTAGTTAAGAATCGGAATAGCCGAGCGAGGAGACTCAGAGGCCGCAGGCTTGGACACAGAAGCCTGGGCCTTGGAAGACTTAGCAGTCTTGGATGGAGCCGGAGAGCCCTCCGGCCCCTCAAAATTAACTTATTCCTTCTTTCCTGCAGGACTCTCTGGCTGAAAGAATGACAAATAGCACAGGAGTCCTGCAGGTGAAGAGGCCCCAGGCAGTACAGGCAAGAAGTGTGACCGTCTGTCAGAGACATTTTCTGACAGCACGAGTCACACTTCTTAAAAGACCCTTTCTTTAGACATGGTGCAAACACAGACACACACACCAGTCAAAGAAATTAAATTAAATATACCAAAAAGGTATAACTAAAAAACACACACACACACCCTAACAGGGGGGGGGGATGGGATGGGAGAAAGTCTGACTAAAAAAAAGAAGAGACAGAAAATTTTCTGTCAGAAAATGTTTAAAACTAAATTAAAACTAACAATAAAGGTTTTTAGTTAAAAGGGCTAAAATATCAGTAGCAAATCACTTACCAGGAGCTGGTAAAAGGAGGACCTCATAAGCGGCGGCAACGAGAGATCTGGTACCCTTGCATCATGGGATATGGGGCTGCCTCGAGCTGGTAAAAGTGACTCTCGAGCTTAGGAGCCGAGGATCGGCTCCGAACCCATCAAGCAAGAATGAAGGCGAGATTGACAACTTAACATTATAGCTTTTTACATATATAAAATCTACTATTGGAATGCTATATGAAATAATTAGAGTAACATTAAAACTTTTACAAGTTAAACCGGGATCACACATAATTGTCATTCTTTTAATGCAAGTTTGCATCTTATGTCTCCTTTAAAAAAACGAGTCTGCTTTAGATTAAAAACCTCATACAAATAATGCTTGCTGAATTTTGAGTGCAATGGCTTTTTAGTGGTTGGGATACTTTAAGATGCTTTTTGTTGTTTTTTTTGGTGGTTTGGAGGGATTTGAGGGATTGATATCTGGTGTGGAGGAAGCTTGGATTCACTTGAGCATTTTTGTCTGAACTGCAACTGATGGACTGTTCATTTTCAAGCCTTTATCAGGAAAACCAGCTTTAATCAACTTAGAGTCATGAGCACTTTTGCGATGCTGTGAGAGTTCTGAAAATTATAAAAAGTAAATAATCATATAATCCTAATCTTTTGAATCATATGCCAAGATGTCAAGACAATGAACTGCATTCTAAACCACTGTCAGTTATTAAATAGTTCTGAATGTTTGCTACTGATATTATACTTGACATGCAACAGCACCAGGAAAGTTATGCTCTGTTATAAACAAAGCATAAAAAATTGTTTCTTACATACATAAAAGTTACTATTGGAATGATATCAAATAATTAGAAAAAGAGTCACACTTTTACAGGTTAAACCTGGATCACACAACTGTCATTCTTTTAATGCAAGTGTATATTCTACAGATAATACAGAGAGCACCCCTGCAATACCAGGCTACAACTCTTACCACACTTTTTGTCCACCAAACAGGGACCAAAACACTAAAGGTGGAGGAGTGCCCATATTCACCAAGGATACTCACACTACCAGGCAAGTTGCCCAACACAATGCAGTTGAACTTCTCCAGGTGCAACTAACACTATGTAAGACTGCAATCCAAATTGTAGCTTGCTACAGATCCCTCACCATGCCTCAAGATTCTTACTACACCTTTCTAAACATACTGGATAATATTAAGATACACCCAAACACCCTAATACTGGGTGGTTTCAACTACCCTGCCATTAACTGGGAAAACTACTCGTGTACCAACACCTTTGCCCAACGGTTCTTAGAATTCATAAATTCCAATGCCCTGGATCAACTAACCCATAGTCCCACTAGGGGCTCCAATATCCTACACCTGGTCATTACCAACATGGGAAACGGATGCTCCACAACTAAGGTCATCCCCTCGTTGGTCAGGTCTGACCATAAGCTAATCACCCTTGACATCCACATCCCTCCCCCACCCCCCAGTAAGGAAACCCCCGTAAAAAAAACTTCTCCAAAGCCAACTTCATGCTACTCAAATCAGAAGTGACAAATGTCATGACAACCATGCAGACGGGAACTGAAAGTTCGAATGCTGAATCCTACACTAAGGCACTGTATGAGCAGATCCACTCGTGCATGAATCGTGCCATCCCAAATAGAACCAAGATGTTTTCCTCCAGAAAAAAGGAAGCCATTCTGGTCGTCCTCTGCCATAAACAAGCTTTACAATAAAAGAAAGAAACTGTTGCAGATAAGAGGAAATTCCCAGGATGTAAAAAACTCCCTTACCAGCCTCAATAAGAAGCTGAGATCCCTCAAAATCCTCCACAGCTAGTTACAAAAATAAAATTGCAAAAGATTCCAAAGACGACCACAAGGCATTCTATAGCTATGTCAAGAATCTAAATGGCAATGATCAGATCTGCTCTGAGCTACAACAGAATGGCATTAAATATATTGATCCCAAGGATATTGCCAATATCCTGGCAGATCGATTCAGTGCTAACTTCACCCCCCTCTCACCCCCTAAAGGGCCCATCTCAATACCGAAAGACTGCCCGTTAATAACAGCCACACAGGTAAAAAACGCACTCTCCAAAGCTAAGAATACAGCATCCATGGGACCAGACGACATCCCGGGCTGTGTACTACACAGACTACAAAATGAACTGGCACCTCACCTAAGTGTCATGTTTAATCATAGCCTTACCTCAGGCTTCGTGCCCACTGAGTGGTGCACAGCTACAGTTATCCCACTCCACAAGGGAGGATCCACCTTGGATCCTGAGAACTATTGCCCCATCAGTCTAATGAGCCTTATCTGCAAGGCCATGGAACACGCCCCATCAGTCTAATGAGCCTGATCTGCAAGGCCATGGAACATATTATCATGGAACTTATAAACAAAGACATTGGCAACCTACAAACACTGGACACCACCCAGTGTGGGTTTGTGAAGGACTGATCTTGTCTCCCGAACCCGATTGATTTCTTCGAATCAGTTTCCAGAACTGTGGACGAGGGTAAGACTGTTCACACAGCCTATCTGGACCTCCCAAGGTCTGCAACACCATCCCCTACTTTGGAATCATAGATAAACTTACTAAGCTGGGCATTAATCCCTACGTCACTCGATGGGTTGCCAACTGGTTTAATGACAGAACCCACACCGTAAAAGTAGTCGACTCCAAATCCAGCTCCAGACAAGTGGAGTACCTCAGGGTTCATTCCTGCGACCGCTCTTGTTTGGCATGTACTTCTCTGAAGCACAGGCCAACACTAGGGGACTCTGGCTAACGAAGTTCGCAGATGACTGCAAACTGGGAGCCATTACTGAATCCCCAGATGATGTGGACATTCTATAAAAGGGCCTTACAGAAACAGATGCTTGGTGCCAGAGCCATGGGCTCAAGCTCAATGCCAAGAAATGTATAGTTATCCCCTTTGGGAAAAAACATGTACCCATGAATTAGCACATAGGTGGCAGTACACTAAACACCGAAAGTGTGATAAGAGACTTAGGGACACAGATGGACAGTGGTCTCACCTTCAATAACCACATCACCACAACAGTCAGGAAATCCTTCTATGTGGTACACCTCATCACTAAGGGCTTTTCATCCAGAAAAAAGGAGGTCATTGTCCCACTGTACTCTTCCCTTATTAGACCCATTATAGAATACAATACCCAGTTTGGTATGTACCTCTCAAGACATCTACAACAACTGGAAAGGCCACAGAAATACCTCACTAAAAGAATCACAAGCCTAAAGCAGCTGCCCAGCTATACTCTGTTGCATATCGTCTACTCAGAGGAAATCTCTGCTTAAAATACAAGGCCATGTCAAACCCAGAGCTGTTGGACATGCTACACTTAAAGAAATCCCAATCTCAGAGCCACACGCTCCAGGGAATCTAAACCTTGTCATCACAATGAACAAAACATGCTGGAGGGATAGGTTCCTGACCTAGAGACTCCCCAGACTCTGGAATAGACTGCCCATACAGGTCAAGCAGAGCACCTCTTTGGCCCTCTTCAAAATGAACCTTGACGACTGGATGGGAGAAAGGAAATTCACCCTGGGGATCACGTCAGTCATCCTGCTAGACAGGGGTCCAGGGAAGTAAATATTGTGGGAAGAAATAGCCAGGGAATTGTTATGGCTAGGCTTGTATAGGCGCTAGGGCCAATAGCCTAGTACCAACCTATGAACCTATAATTGTACAACACCCCTGCTAAAATGCTAAGTTTTTGTGATATAACAAATGAGGCCATAAGAAATCATTTCAAAACTTTTCCCAACTTTAATGTGATTTATAACCTGTACAATTCAATTGAAAAACAAACAGATCTGTTAGGGGAAAATATAAAAAATAAAAAAAACGTACAATAAACTGGTTGCATAAGTGTGCACACCCTTAAACTAACACTTTGTTGAATCACCTTTTGATTTAATTACAGCATTCAGTCTTCTTGGGTAGGAGTCTATCAGCACTGCACATCTTGACTTGGCAATATTTCCCCACTCTTCCTTGCAAAAGCACTCCAAATCTGTCAGATTGTGAGGGCATCTCTTGTCCACAGCCCTCTTCATTTCACCCCACAGATTTTTGATTGGATTTAGGTCTGGGTTCTGGCTGGGCCATTCCAATACCTTAATTTTCTTCTGGTGAAGCCATTCTTTTGTTGATTTGGATGTATGCTTGGGTCATTGTCATGTTGAAAGGTGAAATTTCTCTATCTTCAGCTTTCTAGCAGACACCTGAAAGTTCTGGGCCAAAAGTGACTAGTATCTGGAACTGTTCATAATTCCCTCCACCTTGACTAAAGCCCCAGTTCCAGCTGAAGAAAAGCAACCCCAAACCATGATACTGCCACCACCATGCTTCGGGAATGGTGTTCTTTTGGTGATGCGAAATGTTGTTTTTGCTCCAAACATACCTTTTGGAATTGTTGCCAAAAAGTTCAACCTTGGTCTCATCAGAGCACAACACATACTTGATGTATTGTTTTGCAAACTTTAGCCAGGTCTGGATGTTTTTCTGTGTAAAAAGCAGCTTCTGTCTTGCAACCCTACACCATAGTCCAGACATATGGAGAATACGGGAGATTGTTGTCACATGTAGTACACAACCAGTACTTGCCAGAAATTCCTGCAGCTTCTTCAGTGTTGCTGTAGGTCTCTTGGCAGCCTCTCTGACCAGGTTTCATCTTGTCTTTTCATCCATTTTCGAGGGATGTCCAGTTGTTTGCAATGTCATTGTTGTCCCATATTTTCTCCACTTTTTGATGACTGTCTTCACTGTGTTCCATGGTATATCCAATGCTGTGGACATTTTTTTTGTACCCTTCTCCTGACTGATACCTTTCAACAATGAGATCCTTTTGATGCTTTGTAAGCTTTCTGTGAACCATGGCTTTTGCTGTAGCAGGCAACTGAGTAAATGTCAGGAAAATCCATTAGGATAGCTGAACTTTATTTGGGGTTAATCAGTGTCTCTTTAGTTGACAGCAGGTGTGTACCCAAGAATACTGAATGCTGTAATTAAATCAAAAGATGCTTCAGCAACATATTAGTTTAAGGGTGTGCATATTTGTGCAACCAGCATATTGTACGTTTTTTTATTTTTTATATTTTTCCCCTAACAGATTTCTTAATTTTTCGATTGAATTATACAGGTTATAGGTTACATTAAAGGTGGGAAAAGTTTTGAAATTATTTATTGTGGTCTCATTTTTATATCACAAAAACCTGGCATTTTAACAGGGGTGTGTACACTTTTTACATCAACTGTATGTCTCCTTTAAAAAATGATAGTCTGCTTTATATTAAATGTCTCATACAAATAGTGCTTATCGAGTCATTAACTGTTATTTCTTTAAATACAATACTTTTTAGCAATTAGCATGTTTTTAATTGCTTTTCAATTTTTTTTTAGTGGTTTGGAAGGGTCTGACGTATTGATATACTGTGGCTTGGATTCACTCATGAATGTTTCTGTATGAACTGCAGCTGATAAACTGTTCATTTGCAAGACCTTGTTATGAGGACCAGCTTGAATCATCTTAATTAGAATCATGAGCACTTTTGTGATGCTGCAGGAATTCTGAAAGCTCTAACAACTGTCTAGGTTACTTCTTCCTGTCTAAAAGTAAATAATCATAATATTTTGTATCACATGTTAAGATGTCAATGGATACAAATTAGATATACAAGGACTGTCCATTAACATTCACAAACATGCACACTGATTGGTCAGCCCAATCAACACACCCATTGTAAAATCCAGCATATATCAACAGAAAAAAGTCAGGTCGCCGGGGCTTTCTTCTATTAATATATGCTATGCAGATTCCAGTTTTCTTCTCTTGTTTAAAAGAAAAATAAACTTGCATATCTGGATATTTCAGAAGTATGAGAGAAAGAGGACAAAGAAAATACAAGGATAATCAGGTACAATATGCAAAACTAGAGAAACGTACCTGACTATCCTTATATTTTCTATACCCTGTCTCTATTGTAAGTCTGAACGGTTCTGGATTCAATTTTTTTTTTATTGAGAAAAAAAAGGCAACAAAGATCTTTCTTTTCTTCACTGATTCCTTTCCACAGCACTGATGTACTGCATAAACTTGGGAATGCAAGTCCCATATGCATGGGCAGTAAGTCAAGAAAGCCCCATGATAACAGGGAAAAACGCAGGACAGCACCACAGCGCAGTTATATAAGGATGGTATTTAAGAAAAGTAACTTTTTTCTTAAGTAATGTCATTGTATAATAGCAATAACTCATGGGTTACTGTTATAATAAGAAAAAGACAGGAATTTGCATTCTGTCATTTCTTAAGTAGTTCTGAATGCTTGCAGTATACCAAAAGGACAGTTTATATACTAGCCTATATAATGACACTTCTAATAAAAAGTTTAGGATTCTGTTTCCGTTACTCTCTCTTTTTAATAACAAAACTTAATATCTCAGAACAATTAATTACGGAAAGTGTAAATCTTAAAAGGGAAGATTTTTCAGATGTTTCTTCAGCTACTATTAGACATAACATTTAAGGAAAAAACTGTACCGATTCTAACAATAGTACTAGATTAAACAGCATCACATATATAACGGCAAATATAAATGTTCTACTATATGATACTCTATACTAGGATTAAAGCTAAAATATAAAACCTAGGAATATAGTAATATTACAAGACATAGTATACAAACAGAAATACAACAAAATCAAAATACGTACATACATATACAATTAAATAATATAAATACGTCTCCAAGGGTGGGAAATGGACATAATGGATAAGATGTTCATCTTATAGGCACTAGGTGCTGGGTTTGATTCTCACATGGGGTAACTGCTGGGCTTGGAATGGCCCACAAGGACAGGTAGCTTGGTGTTAAGTTATGACTTTATGACCATTTGAACAACTTTACACATAGTAAATAAAACAGAATAAATCTGAACTCATCTGACCTATAAATTAATACATATGAAAATAACAACAGACTTCCTCCCTGTAGTAGACCAGGCAGCTATTGCAAGACCCAAGGAAAGATGACTGTAGAGATATTCAGTTTTGTCAACTTATAATAAAGATTCTGAGCACCTGTCTAACTTTTATTATTTACAATAACTTACTGATAGGCTTTTTTAAGATCATGCATACTAGAAATATGAGACATTAATATGAATCAGAAGGACAAGCTAAGCATTGTTAGTCTAATGGAAAGTTTGAAAGGTAGTTTGCTCATCTTTTTCAACAAACTAGAAATACATTATTCCATGGCAGAATGTTTTAGGGTTATTTCATTAGGTAATTTTATTTGTTTCAAAATTTTTGTCCATAGCTGAAGATCTCATGGTGTTGTATATCTAAAGTATATACGTTCTCTACATAAAAGTGACTTAATTATACATGTGTTTTTTTCTCTCTTATATAAATGTCTGATTTTGAATGTCTATCTATTAATATTAATGGACTGAATAATCCAGTAAAGAGGGGAAGTCTGTTCAAATACTTGCAATTACATAAAACTCGGATAGAATTTCTACAGGAAATACATTTACTTTTTAATAAAGATGTAAATAAACTTTCATTAAAGAATTATTTGGTTTTAGCAGGTTCTGGCTTGCGAACTAAACTAGGAGGTAGCCTCATTTTATGGAAGAACTCACCAGTTAATCCCTAAAGTAAACAGATACCCAATAAAATAATTTCAGATTTAGTGGAAGACTATATAGCTATGAGATGCCCAGTTAATCACCCATCTTGGTGCGATACCCATTGTTAAGCTATGGTGCTCCAACTTTGAATTAAAGAAAATAGTTTAACAAGTACGTCGAGGAATTTTCGTTGAGACAAGGTACGAATTCCATAATCCCATCTTAAGCAATCCTTCAGTCTGCATTACTATTTTCTTTAATTCAAAGTTGCAGCACCATGGCTTAACAATGGGTATCGCACAGAGATGGATGATTAACTGGGCATCTCATAGCTATATAGTCTTCCACTAAATCTGAAGTTCGTAATTTGGAAACGTGGTCATACTCAATCTGGAGAGAATAGAGAAATGCATTGAGAGAATGAGGGATGGAGTTTGAGATTGAGAGAGATGCTGAAAATACAAGGAAGAAGGTTTCTTGTGGTTGCAGTGTACGGACCATGGTCAGAAAGATCTTTCATTATGGCTCAAATGAAATGAGTGCTGATTCTGATGAAATCCCCGGTCAGGGGATGAAAGCGCTCAATCCAGTTTTACTATTAAAGTGGATTTTATTGCTTAATTCTTTGGTTGCTGCTATTTGTGCTCGACTACACAAGAACACCTTTTCAAGATTTCCTGACTGCTGACAGTGTGTGTTTTGTACTAGTGGTTCTGGTAAACACTGGTCATTCCATTTTGCACATTTATGCAGTTATAAATTTATTTGGTCTTTGCAGATCTGGTTCCACAGTCTCCAGAGCACTCCACACCTTCCGACTCACTACAGACATAAGTGGGTCAAAAGGCAGAGACACCCAAGAGGTGGAGGGTCGGGAACCAAATGCGTCCAGGTAGACAGACTCGTCCTCAGAAGGGGCTAGGGACTTCCATCACCAATCTAAGGATTTCCAAGATGTCCAAAAAAGAGACATCCTCAGAGGGGGACCCTTCCGATTCATCCAAGTCCATGTCTGAAGTGATGGACTCAGGGGAGTCCAGATCCTTCCTCTTACATTTTGTCTTCTGAGTGACCTCCTCCAAATGTTTGGGGGAGGTTTCGGAAGAAGTGGGGTCGCTCAATGGGGGCATCCTGGGGCATAGGTTCCCTACGCTTGGAGGAAGGAGAAGGGTCAAAGACAGGCATAGGCACAGAGGGAGAGGGAGCCAATGGAGCCAAGGGTGAAGCGGTCTCAGGAAACAACACACTCCTCATCACCTCGAAGGTGCCACGGTCCTGAGTCGAAGGAACCTCTGGCTCAGAAGAGCCCGGACATCTCCAGCGATCAGGGCACGACAGCTCCAAGGCTGACGTAGGAGCAGAGCTCACCTACGCCGAAGCTCCAGAGCAGGGTCGGACAAGGGTCCAATGACACTTCCCCCCTCGGAGCCGGCGAGAGAGCTTCGGTGCCTAGATCCCTCGATGGACTGAGACATTGAGGAGATCGGAGTGGAGGTCAGAACTGATAAAGGAGAAGTAACCGGAGCCGACAGTTCCACCAACATGACCTCCATGCACTCTGGCTCCAAGCTCAAGAAAGTCAGAGGAGGAACCAATGGAGAAGCTGGATGTTCCAAAGGAACCAATTCCTTATGGGCTGGGCTCAATAGCAATTTGGCAAGTGCCTGTGACTTGAGGAGCCTATTGACCACTCTCTCCACATCATGATCCAAAAGCCTGGAGGACTGAGAGGAGTGAAAAGAGGGCCTGGTTCTTTTATGAGCCTGGACTGGCTCCGAAGATACCGCAGGAGCTGCTGGAAACCTAGCTTTGTCGGAGCCAACAATGAGAACTGACAGAGTCGAGGGTTTGACAGTGGATTTAGATTGTTCAGAGCTCGGAAACAATGAGGATGACTTAGGGGATTTTTCAGGCAATTTAGCTGGCTGATGACCCTGAGATGAAGGCTCTTGAGGATTCTTCAGAAGGCCACACAAAATTAGCATGTTCTTTCTCTCCTGCAGGACACTAGAACTGAAAGCATGACAGATACAGCACAAGTTCTGCAGATGAAGAGCCCCTAAACAGTATACACAAATCATGTGCCCGTCTGTAAGGGACATTTTTGGCAACACGAGTCACATTTTTTGAAGCCAGAGAGTTTACACTCTTTGGACATTTCTGGATAACTAGACAAACACAGCAGCAAAAAAAAAAGGCTGTAACAGGTAGCAACACACAACTAACACTACCAACAAGGCTGTAATGGCTAGCAACAAACAACAAAGGATACTTTTTTTTTTTTTTTTTTTTTTTGTTAAATAGCAAAAAGAAGAAGAAAATGGGGAGAGAATCCAAGTAAAATGGCGACTCCCCCAATAGGAGAGCCTCTAACTTAAACGGCTACTCTGAAAAAGTGGAAGAAGAAGAAGAACCCTCTAATTTAAACAGGCTCAAAGGGGAAAGCAAGGCCTGAGGAAAAAAAATGATGGCCAAGAACACCCAACAACAAGTAGTAGAAGGTTGTTAGACTAAACAGGATAAATATACACACTAACAAGGTAATTAAACAGTAAAACCCTGAAAAAGATGACAAAATATATGAAAAAACTCTAGTTAGCCTGAGCCAGTAGTCGCAATTTCAACGCTGCAAGCAGCAAACAAGATCTGGGTAGCTACCGCTAGGCATGTTGGGATAGGGGTTAGCCTCAAGCCAGTATAAGCTCTCGAGCTATAGTAAATCAGCAGAGTCAGAACATAGGATTTGCTCGGAACCCAACCAGCAAGAACGAAGACGAGATGGGGACAACATAACATCAAATATTGCAGTTATTGATAGAGAACGATCAAACAGGATTCATTAAAAGCAGAAATACATAAGACAATATAAAGAGAATTTTGTCCCTTATTGATTTCATAAACAAAATAAAATGAATGTCATTTGCTTAGATATTAACAGTGTATTCGATTCCATGAATTGGGATTACCCTTTGGCTTGCACTGGTGGAGTATGGAATTTTGAAAAATTTTACCTCACTAATAAGGTCTCTTTATGATAAATCTTCAGCATACATAAAAATAGGATCCTGTTTGTCAGAGCCCATTACCATTACAAAAGGTACAAAACAGGGTTGTCTAACTTCTCCTTTGTTATTCGCATTAGTAATAGAAAGATTAGCAAATTTCATACATGCAAACCGAAACATTCAAGGAATTCAATTAGATACTGACCCCGAGTTAAAGATTCAACTATTTGCAGACAACATTTTATTGACTTTAAAAGAAGATAATAATGCACTAAAAGAACTATGGAAATCAACAAAACAGTTTAAGAAATTTTCTGGATGATCATTTAATGAAAATAAAACCAATATGTTACTAATAAATATGAACAAAGAAGCATTAATTAAAAAAATATCATAAATATCTATCTAGAAATGATACAATCAAATACTTAGAGGAGTTAAAATTACAAATGTCATAGATACAACAGTGCAATTAAACTATAAAGAGATTTTGGATAATATCAAAGAACTCGTACAAAAATGGAATAAGCTATTTTTTTACCATGAAGGAAAGATTATATAGAATTAAAATGATTATAATCCGAAAATTCTGCATTTCATACAAGCCTGCCCACTACCTCCACCGAAATCATATTTAAAACAACCTGAAAGGTTAATAACAATTCTTATGGTACCCTAAAAAACCTAGAGTTGCCCTAAGACATCATTTTGACAAATGGGAAGAAGGTGGAATAGGCTTACCAGATTTAGGATATATATATACACAGTCATCAGCTTTAAAAACAGTTTCTCTGTGGTTAAACAAAGAATATACTTCCAAATGGATATTAGTACATGAAAAAATTTGGTTAAAAACCAGTCATGATACAAAAATAAGCATATGGTAATAGTATTGAATAACTTACCTTGGTTATTGAAGGAATAGATGGCAACAGAGAAACACAAAAATATAAATTTAAAATACATTGTCAATACCCTAAAGTCTTTTATGCACTTTGCAAACAAAAATCTGGACATAAAAGCATGGTCTTTTCCATATTCCCAATAGCCTATACACAAAATAATATTATAACTCAGAACTCAGTAGCAGTTAAAACACTTAGTAAGAATGGTCTAATTTACTTGCATCAGTTGATAAACACTAATAAACTACTAATGATGGAGCAAATTATTAGTGACAATTTTAAACTAACAGGTAATAATCCAGAAGTATATTAGGGAAAAGGTTCCTAAGTTCATAGAGCAGTTAATAACACTAATGGAATTTCCCACAAATGGGAAAGGAATTTTATCAGTACTGTGCAAATTAGTTAAAGAAACAAGAGTTCATAATAAAGCATATGGAAATACTGTGAAACAGTTAATGGTAAAATGCCAGATGATAAAGATAAAAAACTAATTTTTACATCTTCAAAACTAACATCTTTATCACTATACTGACAACTTTTCACATGACAATTTATACACAGACCATACTTAACTCAACACAAATTAGAACAAATATATAATAAAGAAAATAGATGTTGGAGGTATAAATCACAATTAATAGCCAATTGGCAACACATGTTCTATGAATGCAATTTACTTAGTTAATACTTCCCAATATTGTTTGTTACAGGCAATGTTGACTGATAATTTACAAATTTACAAAATCTCTAGTTTTGTTGAATACACCTGTGCAGTCTTGTGTTCCAATGCAAATATATGCAATTTTGTGGACTCCATGCTATTGCAATGAAAAATATTACACAGAACTGAAAAGCTGCAACTCCTCCCAATTTTAAACATTTCAAGAACATGGTTTTATCAGTCTCACAGTTGGAATTGAAAACAATCAAGGAAAGAACAGAACAACCTACTTCCTTAAGAACTGCCTGGCAGAAAGTAAATCAAGTGCTGGAAACAGAAGACTGCAATAAATTATTAATCTTATTCAAAGGTACATTCATGAAAACAAAATTTTTCAAGTATAGACATCCTATGTAAATAGTTGGTTTTGTAATGTTTGATTTTGGAATTGTTTATCCACTTTAAGCTTTGACTATGTAAATATTTCATTGATATATATATATATATATATATATATATATATATATATATATATATATATACTGTATACATGTTTATTTTTCTGAAAATCAATAAAAATTCATTCAGTAAAAAAAATAATTTCTGAAAAGTTAAAAATTCCGTCGCTGTACCATAAAGGGCTGTCCTCCAGGCTAGCACTAAGATCTTCCACCAAGCACTTGGTAAAGGAATATCCAGGCTCTTAAATGGTCCAAAACGTATTTAATAAAGCCACATAGAAAGATAAACAAGTAGTTATTTATTTATAATATTTTAATACCTCAATATCAAGCTATGTGGGCAAGAATATATTTTATTGTCTAGGGACTTTTACATGATATGACATTTTATGTAAAAGGAAAGACTTGTATACACATCATTCAAACAAAGGGTTACAGTTTTCAGCTGTTTCCAATTAATTAATCCATTAATTAATTAGCTAACCAATAAGGGTTTGCAATGGTTGTATATATAAGGTGTTGAATTTCTATTGTATTTGTGATTCTGATGAAGGTGTTTATGTGAAGACGAAAGCGCGCTCAATCACCAGTGCTTTTTCTCTGTGTCAGTTTGTTTTTTGTGGATTCTATGTGGCTTTATTAAATACGTTTTGGACCATTTAAGAGCCTGGATATTCCTTTACCGAGTGCTTGGTGGAAGATCTTAGTGCTAGCCTGGAGGACAGCCCTTTATGGTACAGCGACGGAATTTTTAACTTTTCAGTAATTGGTGTGTGACGTGGTGTTCGAGGTTTGTGGTTCAAAAAAAATAATTTAGCAACAATCTCAGAGAAAAAAAACACAATTTTATGAGAAACAGACCAAAAATATGAAGCAAAAATCTGGACATCCTGCGAAAATCTGTATAGTTGAGAGGTGTGAATTTGGTCCACAATGCTATAATCTTTATTATTATTTTAAAAACTGACAATTTAATACATTACACAAAATTAATAGTGCACATTATTAAAATAAAAGGATTAAAGGTTGGTATATTAGACATCAAAAATTTCCTAGAAATAAACATGAATGGTAATGTATCTGACATTGTCCTGTGGGATTCACTAAAGGCTTATGTAAATGGAAGAGTTGCAAGCTGGTATATTAGTAAAATAAGAGAATGTGACAATGAATTGAATACACTACAGGTCAAAATAGACACACTAAAGTTAAATCTAAAACCAAATGACACTACCAGTCCGTCTGAACTTAAGAACTTAAATACAAAATATGTTGAAATTCCTGGAAAAACAAACTTCAGGCATATTCAGTAAACGCTTTAAGCTTGCATAAACTTGCTCTTAGATGAAAGAAAATGAATAAATTATATCCTATCAAAGAAACTATAAACATATAAATAATAAAACAGAAAGAACAGATATTAAAGGTATTCTTGAGGGCTTTCAAATATTTTATGAAAATATATAAATACAAATAACCTAGATAATGATGACTTTTCTTTGGGAAAATATAAATAATAAAATAATAAGTGAACAAATTAAAAAAAATGATCGACCATTCAAAAGTTAAAATATAATAAGGTGCCAGGCTTAACTGGTCTTATACCAGAACTATGTAAAATACTACCAGATGATGCAACTAAAATATTAAATAAGGTCTATAGAGAAATAAAAACAACTGCTGAAGTTCCCCCATCATAGAAATATTCTCTTATAGCACCTATTGTAAAACAAGATAAGATCCTATAAAGTGTTCATCATACAGACCCATTTCCCTTTTAAAAATGGACTATAAGATGTTCATGTCCATTTTAGCTAACAAAATTAATCTGCTTATACTTAAACTATTTAACAGTGATCAGACTGAGTTTATTTTAAATAGACAAGTACATAACATAATAAGAATACACACATTAACAGACTTTGCAAATAAAAATAAATAAGAACTTTCTATCATTAGTCTTGATTTAGATGAGGCTTTTGACTCAGTTAATTGGCAATACCCGTTTGAAACAAGTGTATAATTTCTCACATAAGCTAATTGCATTAATTTCCAAGTTGTACAATAACTCTTGTGCTTATATTAAAATAGGTTCTTTTCTTTCTAATTCCTTTAAATTACAAAAAGGCACAAAACAAGGCTGACTATCAGCTTTACTTTTTGCATTAGCTACAGAACCCTTTGCAACAGTATTAGATCCAATAAGAATATAAGTAAATAGAAGATTCTGAACTAAAGATTCAACTCTGCTGACATTTTACTAACAACAGGAAATGTAGAACATTTATTAGAACATATAATTAGTTCTATGAGACAGTTTAAAGAAATCTCGAGCTTAGGATTTAACCAAAATAAACAAATCCATTAATTAATTTAATTAATTAAATAATTAATTAAAAAAACATACAAAAATATTCTAATTTCAATTGGAATAGCAATTAAATGAAATACCATGGTATAACCAATATGTCTAACAGTACAGAAATGGTACAAAACTTTCAACCAGTTGTTGATAAAATTTTAAGTTTAGTCACAAATTGAACAAATTCTTCTTTACCATGGAAGAACTATTAATACTTAATAAAATGATAATCCTCCCTAAAATATTGTTTGTCTCACAATCTTTAGTACTCTCTACACCAAAAAAATTGATGAAAATAAATATTCTACTTAAAATTTTTGGCATCCTAATAAACCAAACGTTTCCTCCCTTGTTTAATTTCTGTTTCTAATACCAACATGGGAATGGACCCAATTCCTAATAAACCAAACGTTTCCTGCCTTTTTTAATTTCTGTTTCTAATACCATGATGGGAATGGACCCAATTCCTAAGGCAAAGTACGATTAAAGTTCATGAAATTAGTATTGTTTCACTCTTTGATGTAAGCCAGTAGTGCTCTTTGAAGTACCCGCAATGTGCCTAGTAATGACTCCTGCAATTCATACGAAGTTACATGTATTGGTAATGTATCTAAATACGATTGCAGACTCTTTTTAAAAGAGTCATTGCTCCTACTATTATTGGAACTATCTGGGTAGCTTTCTTCCACATTGCTCTTGCTTCTGCCTGCAAATCCTGATATTTTATGACTTTGTGTCTCTCTGTACACAGGACACCGTAGTCACTGGGTGTAGTGATTTTAATGCTCAATGCTACTTTTGTCTTCTTTTCCTGGACTACTATATATGGTTTTCTAGCATCTATCTTTTGAATTGTTGGTAATGGATGATCCCATATGATGTAGATCATCATTTTCTATGATGCTTTGTGGCTCATGTTTCCAGAGTTTTTCAGCCACTTCAGTTCCATAAAATCTGCACAATCCTCAGTGCAATAGTCTCGCCACATTATTATGCCTTTCAGTATACAGTCCCTTCTGCCATTAGTATGTCGCAACCAGCAATAAGGTGTGCAACTGTTTCCAATTCTGTTTTAGAAAACCTACATTTGTCTGTATTTCCCCACATATTCAATGGACTTTGTGAACCAATGTGTACATAAACCCACTATTTTGGGCTGCCAATATTAACCTTTCATCTCTCGTTTAAATTTGCTTCTCCTTAACCATTCCTGTGTTCATTCCTGATCAACAGGAGGTTCTTCCAGAAGTTTTCTATATTTGCAACTATATTTATGCTTTTCCACATTTCTTGCCTTCTTCACCTGGTCCTTCACCTTATATTCTCTCTTTTGTTTTTTTTTTGGCACAATCAGTTGCTGCCTGATTTTTACCTACTTCTGGTTCAATTTCCATTCCTGCCTAACGCCGATATGCTTCTGCTAGCTTAAGCAAAGAAGTCATCTTAGATTAATTCTCCTCATGCTTCAAAACTTTCACTATGTTTGGATCTTGAAAGGTCAGCAGATGTGTGTGGAGTCCCCCAACTGCAGATCTATATATGTAATCAGTTTCAATGAGGCCCATATATATAATCTTGGTATGCACTGATTTTTCTCAATCATTTGGTGAGCATGAAGCATCCTTCTTGTTTTCCCTTCTAATCTATTCAGCACATTTTGGGGCCAGTCAATCACTCAAAGACTGTAAGTTAGGACAGGAAGAACAAATTGGTTTATAACTTGGATTTTGTTCCTAGATATCAATGCTGTTTTTCAGGATTAATTTAAGTCTAGATATCTAAAGTATTCCTTACTAAGTTTTATTTGCATTTGTTCATGTTTTACTGTTCATAGGTAGATACTAAGCTATCTGCCCTAGGACATTTATAAGCCTAGCCAGAATGTATTTGACTTCCACCTCCCTATTAGATTAGCCTATTGTGCCTCTGTAAAGTAGGTCACAGAAGGTACCCTTTTAAGATTAGTTTACTGTGCCTCTTACTAGCAGGGACACAGAAGAGATCCCAGGGGTGAATTTGTGATTTCCCATCCACGCGTCCAGATTTCACTTGAAGAGGCTCAGCGAGGGGCAATGTCTAACATGAATTGGGATTCTATTCCAGAGTGAGGGGAGCCTCTGGAAAATGAATCTGTCCCTCCAGCATGTCCTATTTATTTTTGTGCTGAGGTTTAGGTCCCTGGAGCGTGTAGCTCTAAGGGACTTGGATTTTTTGAAGTGGAGCATGTCCATTAATTCTGGGTTTGACATGGCTTTATACGTCAGGCATAGATCGCCTCTGAGTAGGCGGTAAGCAACTGAGTAGAGCTGGAGTTTCTTTAGTCGAGCTGCATAAGACATCTGTTTGTAGCCCATGATCCTCTTGGTGAGGTACTTTTGGGGTCTCTCCAGTTGCTGCAGGTGTCGGGTAAGGTACATCCCAAAAGGGGCATTGTATTCAATTATGGGCCTGATGAGTGATGAGTAGAGAGGCACAATGACCTCTCTTGATCTAGATGCGAACCCTTTCGTGATAAAGTGGGCTATATAGAAGGTCTTTCTAACCACTCTGGCAACGTGATTATCAAAGGAGAGATTACTATCTACATTGGTCCCCAAATCTCTAATTACTTCTTCAGTACTTAATGGATTACCACTTATGTGGTAATTTGTGGGCACCTTGTTCTTCCCAAAGGGGATGACTATGCACTTTTTAGCATTTAACTTGAGGCAGTGGCTCTGGCACCAAGCATCCATCTCTGTGAGACCCTTTTGGAGGATGCTTGTGTCAGCTGGAGATTCGATTATGGCCCCCAGTTTGCAGTCATCTGCGAACTTTGTCAGCCATAATCCCCCCCGTGTTAGCCTGAACCTCAGAGAAGTATATACCGAACAAGAGAGGTCCTAGAACTGAGCCCTGTGGGATGCCACTTGTAACTGGTTTGGATTCAGACATGGCACCTACGATTCTGACTATGTGGGTTCTATCTCTGAGCCAGTTTGCAACCCATCTTGTGATATAGGGGTTGATATTTAAGCTGGTAAGCTTATTTATGATGCCCAAGTGGGGTATTGTGTCGAAGGCTTTTGCGAGGTCCAGGTAGGCTGTGTGGACTACCTTGCCCTCATCTATGGCTTTGGTAACTGTTTCAAAGAAATCAACTAGGTTTAAGAGGCAAGATCTGCCCTTAACAAAGCCGAATTGGGTAGGGTCCAGTGTCTGGAGGCTCTCAATGTCTTTGCCTATGAGTTCCATGATAACAAGTTCTATAGCTTTACAGACCAGACTGGTCAGGCTTATGGGGCGATAGTTTCCGGGGTCCGTTGTGGCACCACCTTTGTGGAGTGGGACCACTGTAGCTGTACGCCATTCTTTGGGTACATATCCTGTAGTAAGGCTAAGATTGAACAGTGACTTGATGTGAGGGTTCAGTTCTTCTTGGAGCTCGTGTAAGACACAGCCTGGGACACCGTCCAGTCCCACAGATGCTGTGTTTTTTGCTTTGGAGAGGGCAGCTTTCACCTGTGCATCTGTGATGTCAGGGAGGTTGCATTCAGTTGGGATAGGCATTTGCTCCTTTGGGGGGGAAGGGGGGGAGAAGTTTCGCTGAATCTGTCTGCCAGGATGTTGGCTATGTCTGTAGGTTCAGTATATTTTGTACCGTTATGCAACAATTCAGAGCATATCTGGGAGTTTCCGCCCATGTTCTTGACATAACTAAAGAAGGCCTTATGATTATCTTTAGTGTCTAGGGCAATTTTTCTTTCTAAACTGGCCTTTGATGATTTTATGAGGGATTGAAGTTTCTTGCTAATACTGATCAGAGATGCCTTCCCTTCTTGGGATTTTGCTCTGTCATGTAGTAGCTTCCTCCTTCTGTTGTATAGCTTATTTATGGCTGGGGTCCACCAGACTGGTCTCCTGTTTTTGGAGGAGTGAGTCTTGGTTTTATTTGGGATAGTACGATCCATGCATTCCTGCAGGTGCTCATAGAATGCATTTGTAAAGGATTCTGCAGATTGGGCTGTATTATCCTCTGGCCCAGGGGCTTTGAAGGATTCCACCTCAGTCTTGAGAAGTGCAAAGTTGGCTTTTGAGAAATTCTTTACAGTGATTTCCTTGGCTGGGGGTGGGGACGGGATATGGATTGGATGTCCAGGGAAATTTGTTTATGGTCTGATCTTACCAATGAGGGGTTTACCTCTGGTGTGGAACATACAGTCCCCATGTTGGTGATGACCAGGTCCAATATGTTGTTCCCTCTTGTGGGAGTGGTGACCAGTTGTTCCATTGCGTTAGAGTTTATAAATTCAAGGAACCGTTGGGCGAGGGTGTTTGGGCTTGAGTAGTTTTCCCAGTCAATGTTTGGGTAGTTGAAGTCACCCAATAACATAGTGTTTGGAGAGACCTTCACATTCTCCAGTGTTCTCAGGAATGCCAAGTGGGGTTCCTGTAATAGGGAGGGTGTTCTGTAGCAGGCTACAAACTGAAAGGCAGTTTTGCCCGCTGTTAATTGCACATGGATGGTTTCTGATGCTTCGTGCAGTGCCACTAACCTGGAGGGTGTAGGTATCTTTGATGAATATAGATACTCCCCCTCCTTTTGTGCTTCGGTCCGAGATTTGGGGCCGAAACGCATGGTATGAGTTATAACCTGGTAGTGCTAGGGTGCTCTCAGGAGCCTTGGACCAGGTTTCTGTTACTGCACAGACATCGTTTTTCTCCATACTGAGGAGAGCCTCGAGTGCGTGCATCTTGAGGTTTAGACTTCTGGCACTGAGTAGCATTACCTGTAGTTTTTTTATCCTTAGGTTGTCTATGGAGGCGGGTTTGTCCTTTGAGCCTTGCCAAATATTTACATACTCCATCTTGCTCAAGTTCTTTTATATCACATTCCTGTCCCAAACTGATGTTTTCTTGGTGCTGCTGTTTTCCTGCTTTAAAAATTGCTTTTGCACAGTTATCAAGACCAAATTACATTTTAAATCATCTGAAAAAGTTTTGACAACTTGCAGTTGTGCTTTCAGTTCCTCATCTGATAAGCTATACAGTTTCAAATCGTCGACAAATAGAAGATGAGAAGTCTTTGCATTTTGTTGACTTCTAGGTGCCAAATTACAGCCATGACCTAAGCTGTTTAGACATCTTAATAGATTAAGGGCAAGGCAGAATAGCAGCAGTGACAGAGTCACCCTGGAATATCCTCTTTTGGATTTTTATCCCTGGAATAATAAGTTTTCCTTTATCATGGCTTAACTACAAAGTGGTCTGCCACTGTTTCATGGTCAATGTAATGTAGTTCATAAATGTAGGGTGTATCTTACACATTTTTAAGCACTCTTTTATCCATGAATGTGGGACACTATAAAAATGCTCTTTTGTAGTCAATCCATGCCATAGTTAAATTCTTCCCCTTTTTACAGTTCCCCACTATGACTTTACTTAACAAATGATCCTTTGTTCCATATGACTTTCTTTTATTGCCATTTTGTTCTATTGCCATAATTGAGTTTTCTTCTAAATGACTATAAACTATGTTGGCATCAATTCCAGTGTACAGTTTGCATGTCGACGGAAGGCAAGTTACTGGTCTATAATTATTTGGGTAGCTTGCAAGTTTACTCTTAAGTAGGAGCATTGTTTTTCCTGTTGTTAGCCAGGTTGGTGTCTGTTCGGGGTACACACACAAATATTTCTTACTCCTGGCTAAATCTTCGTGCAAAGATGTTAATACTTTTAACCAGAAGTTAGGTACTGCATCCGGGCCTAGGGTTTTCCAATTAGAGGCTTTTCTTACCTTTGTTTCAATCTTTCTGGTTGTTACTTCATCCCATTTCATATCCTGTACCTTTGAACTTCTTATTCTTTCGTTTACTTCTTCTATCAATTTAGCATCTTTGTTATGTTGCAAAGGATCTTTTATAAATACTTCACCAAAATGTATCTATTTCTTCTTTTTTTCGAGGTCTTTCAATTCCTTTCACCTTATTTCATAATTCTCTATAAAATGTTTTTGGGTCATCAATAAATTGCTTATTTTGTACTTTTCCTTTAAATTTGGTTTATGTATATTCTAACTTTTTCCACCTATGCTGAGATTTTTAGTTTAGTATTTGCAATAGTGCATGATGGATCCTGATCTGTTCTAATACTGTGCATTGCTTTTATCACATCTATCTTTTGGAGTATTTTTTTTCATCTGTTCCCCCTTCTATACTCTTCTAATAGTGACACTTCTTGTCTTAGTTACTTTATAATTTTCTCTTTTCGAAAATTCCATGCTGGTATCAGATTTCTCCCCTTTCTCTCCCTCACTACCCTGTGTTGTTGTGGGATTACTTTATCAGTTATTAATTTAGCTGCACAGTAATATATTCTGTTTACTTCTGTTATATCACATGAATCGCTATGGACAGTCCTAACTACTGTGTTCATTTGTTTTAATAAACTAATCTAACTTTTTGGGTTTTATTGACCTTCCACAGTCTATTTCTTTCATTAATCTTAATATGTCTACCTCTATTAAGTCAAGCAACTCTTCTCTTAGCTCGGTTTCTTCTAAACTGAGGACACATTTTTTATAGGCATGTACTAGGCTAATGGCACTAAAGCCTTTACAAGCCTAGCCCCACAAAACATTGCCCAGGCACCGTGCCACCCAATGTTAATTCAAAGTGCCCATATCCAGTAGGGCAACTGGAATGATCCCTAGAGTGAAAGTACAGTTTTGTACCTACCATAAATGTAGATGTCCGATAGATATGCAACTGCAGTCATGACATAAGGGTTGTCCTGCCTCAGGCAGCCCCTCGGTCGGCCGGATTCCAAAGTCTGGGTCCGGCGTCGGCTGATGTCACCTCCTCCCCGACGTCAGAGCGGCTGGGGTATAAAGGTATCAGCCGGCGCCATCTTCTTCAGTGTTTCTTGCCCCCGATGTCAGGTGCCCTCCAAGGAAGGCTAAATTTTGTGAATGGATACACAAAAAATCCAGAAATGCACAACAGTAATAAACAGATACACCATAACAGATATCCCCAGCTTATAGGAAAAAGGTGGGGGGGGAATGGACCCAAGGGAAAAAACAGAGGGGTAGGAGGGAGGGAAAACCTGACTGCAGTTGCATATCTATCGGACATCTACATTTATGGTAGGTACAAAAAGTACAGTTTTGTACCTACCATAAATGTAGATGTCCGAGAGGTATGCATCTGCAGTCCTAACATATGGGTTGTCCTGCCTCAGGCAGCCCTTGATCGGCGGATTCCAAAGTCTGGGTCTGGCCTCGGCTGATGTCGCACTTCACCCGGCGTCATAGCTGCTGTCAATTGGGTATAAAGGCATCAGCCGACGCCATTTTCCTCAGTGTTTCTTGCCCCAGATGCCAGGTGCCCTCTAGGAAGGTTAAATTTGGATAAATGCAAATGATTCCAAACAGTAGAGAGCAAACAAAATAAACATGTATATACATATATACAATCAAATACACCATAATAGATTCCCCCAGCCAGCTACAAGATGGGCAAATACCCTAGGAGTACCACAGAGGGGAAGGAGGGTGGGTAATCCTGACTGCAGATGCATACCTCTCGGACATCTACATTTATGGTAGGTACAAAACTGTACTATGCCCTTCAAGGATGCATCTGCAGTCCTAACATATGGGTAGAATACCATAGCCAAACTGGGGGAGGAGGCACTAAGAAGATTATAGTGTAGTTAAGATCCCTTGCAAAACAGCAGTGGCAAAACCTGCTTGGGATCTGGAGTATAAAGGTAGATTATAATGCTTGGCAAATGTATGCACGGAGCTCCAAGTAGCAGCCTCTAAAATGTCTTTGGTAGCCACTCCTCGTAAGAAAGCTGTAGTAGTGGCTGTAGCCCTTGTGGAGTGAGGTCTGATGTTCTCTGGAGTTGTCTTTCCATAAAAAGAGTAACAGAATCTAATGCAATTTCCTATCCATTTTGAGATTGTCTGTTTTGAAATTGCTTTTCCTTCCATTCCTGTTGCATTCAACTACCCGAATATAGACTGGGAACATTACTCAAGCCCTAACTTTCTAGCCCAACGGTTCCTGGAGTTCATAAATTCAAATGCCATGGAACAGCTAGTCACTGTTCCCACGAGAGGAGAAAATATACTAGATCTCATTGTCACAAACATGGGGACAAAATGCTCCACACCGGAAGTATATCCCTCATTGGTGAGATCTGATCATAAACTAATCTCACTGGAAATCCACATCCCCACCCCAAGCAAAAGACCATAGTGATGAACTTCTCTAAAGCAAACTTCACACTACTCAAGTATGGTGTGGTATCCATCTAGGCCCCTGAGCCAGGAAACCACAACCCAAGCTGCGGAAGCCCTTACAAATGCCTTCTATGAACACCTCCAGGACTGCATGGATCAGGCAATCCCAAATAAAACCAAGACTCTTTCCACAAAGGGCAAACGTCCAGTCTGGTGGACCCCAGCCATTAACAAACTTTACAATAAGAGGAGAAAGCTATTACATGATAGAACAAAATCCATAAAGTCACCCCTGATCATTATTAGTAAAAGAATAACAGCACTCATAAAATCAACTAAGGCCAATTTTGAGAGAAAAATTGCCATGGATTCAAAGGACAATCATAAGGCCTTTTTCAGCTATGTTAGGAACCTGGGTGGAAACTCCCAGATATGCTCAGAATTAGTCCAAAATGATACAAAAATCACTGAACCCACAGACATTGCCAACATACTGGCAGACAGGTTCAGTGCAAACTTCACCCTCTCCCCTAAAGGAGATAACTATCCCAGCAGTGTAGCCTCCCGGACATCTCAAATGTGAAAGCTGCTCTCTCTAAAGCTAAACACAGCATCAATGGGACGGATGGTGTCCCCGCTGTGTGCTACACGAGCTAAATGAGGAATTAAACCCGCATAAGGCAGCTGTTTAATCTCAGCCTTACCACAGGATACGTGCCCAAGGAGTGGCGTGCGGCAACTGTGGTCCCACTCCACAAAAGGTGCCTCTGGACCCTGGTAATTACCGCCCATAAGCTTAACAAGTCTAGTCTGCAAAGCTATGGAGAGGATCATAATGGAGCTCATAAACAAAGATATAGGGACTTGCAGACATTGGACCCGACCCACTTTGGCTTTGTCAAGGGAAGATCATGCCTTTTGAACTTGGTTGACTTCTTGAAACAGTCACCAAGGCCATTGATGAGGAAAGGCAGTCCATACAGCCTACCTTGATCTTGCAAAGCTTTTACACAATACCCCACTCGGTATTGTGAAAAAACTACCAGCTTAAATGTAAACCCATATGTCACAAGATGGGTTGCAAACTGGCTTAAGGACAGAACCCACAGGGATAGAGTTGCTGGCTGTGTCAGACTCCAAGCCGGTCACAAGTGGTGTCCCACAGGGCTCGGTCCTTGGCCCTATTGTTTGGCATCTACTTCTCAAGTACAGGCCAACATGGGAGGACTTTGGCTGACAAAGTTTGCAGGCGACTGCAAACTGGGCGCCATAGTGGAAAGTGCATCGGACACGGATATCCTTCAGAAGGGACTCACGGAAACAGATAGCTGGTGCCAGAGCCATGGCCTGAAGTTAAAAAATGTATAGTCATACCCTTGGGAAAAACAAGGTAACCCCAAGCTACCATATAGGTGGCAATCCACTAAGCACAGAAGAGGTTATCAGGGACCTGGGGACCCAGGTTGACAGTGGCCTTTCTTTGACACTCACATTGCTAAAGTGGTTAGAAAGACCTTCTACATTGCCCACCTGATCATGAAGGGATTCACATCCAGATCTAGTGAGGTCATTGTTCCCTGTACTCTTCACTTATCAGACCAATGATCAGTACAGTGCCCCATTCGGGATGTATCTCACCCGACATCTGCACCAATTGGAGAGACCCCAAAAGTTCCTCACCAAAAGGATAAAGGGACTCCAAAATCTGTCATATGCTGCCAGATTGAAGAAACTCCAGCTCTATTCAGTCATACCGTCTGCTCAGAGGTGACATGTGCCTGACATACAAGGCCATGTCCAACCCGGAATTAATGGACATGCTCCACCTCAAAAAATCCAAATCCACCAAAACCACTAGAGCAAGCGACTTAAACCTTAGCACGGATATAAATAGGACGTGCTGGAGGGATAGATTTATCACTCAGAGACTCCCTATGCTGTGGAATAAAATCCCGGTCCATGTGAGGCAGAGCACCTCGCTGACTCTGTTCAAGAGAAATCTAGACCTGTGGATGGGAGATCGTAGGTTTACCCCAGGAATCATCTCTGTGTCACTGCTGGACAGAGGCACAGCAAACTAATGGGCACAGTATTTTTTCATATAAGGGGTGGCGTAAGCCACAATAATTTGGGCTAGGCTTATAAATGCCTTAGGGCAGATAGCCTAGTATAAACCTATGAACCTATGAACCTATATGCTACCAGAAGCTGGTCAGTTTTTCTATTGTTCTTGGTTCTGTACAGGTAGTAGCGCAATTGCCTGTGCACATCCAAGGTATGCAGTAGTCTTCCCCCCTGTTCTGTGGGTTGGGGAAGAATGTTGGTAGGTGGATTGCTTGGTTCAATGATATCCTGGAGACCACCTTTGGCATAAAAGTAGGGTTAGTTCTCAAGGACACTCTTATCCTGATGGAAGATAAGGAAGGGCTGTACTGCCATTAATGCCTGTAATTCAGATACCCTTCTTGCTGAAGTGATTGCAAGCAGGAAAGCAGTTTTCCAAGATAAGAACTGTAATTCTGCTGTTGCTGCTGGTTCAAAAGGGGGAAGTGTTAACTTTTCTAGCACAAAGTTCAGGTCCCACGTAGGCAAAGGTGGCTTCCTTGGAGGCTTTACATTTTTAATACCTCTTAGAAACTGCCTGAGTAGAGGATGAGAGAAGACTGGAGGATCCATGTTGTATTTTGCTGAAATTGCTGATGCATGAATCTTAATGGAGGAGTAAGACAGGCCATTTTGGAAGAGTTCTGCTAAATATTCCAGGATGTTAGCTATGTTTGCCAATGATACATTTTCTCCTTTTGCTGCACTCCAAATGAGGTATCTTTTCCATTTTGCTGAATAAGTTTTCCTTGTGGAGGGTCTGAGCCTCCAGGATAATGTCTTTAACCCTCTGAGATAAATCTGGGTTATTTTGTTTTATGTAAGATTCCAAGCAGCTAGCTGTAGTGTTTTCAAGTTTGGATGCAGGATCTTGAAGTTGTTCTGTGTTAGCAGTAAAGGAACTAGAGGTAGAGGCCATGCGTGTGCTCGAGACATACTCATCAGTAGCGGGTACCAATGCTGCCTCGGCCAGTCTGGAGCTATCAGGATGATTTTTGGGTGATCTTCTTTGATCTTCAGTAGCACTTTGTGCATCAAAGGAAGAGGTGGGAATGCATATGCTGTTAGGTTTTCCCAACTGAAGGATAGAGTCCACCTTCCAAGCAAGTGGGTGGTATGTCCTTGTGCAGAATTTTCTCAATTGGTGGTTGTGTGGGGATGCGAACAGGTCTATTTCTGGTAGCCCCCATTTCTGTGTAATGGATTTGAAGATGTCTGGATGCAGCATCCATTCGTGGGCATCCGTGGTAGTTCTGCTTAAGGTGTCTGCTAGTATATTTTCTTTTCCTGGCACAAATATAGCCTGGAGCTGAATGTTGAGGTTCAGGGCCACATTCCACAGGTCCATTGCCATCCGGCATAGAGGATATGAATGTGTGCCTCCCTGCTTGTTGATATACCACATAACTGTGGTGTTGTCCGTCCTTATCAGCAAATGACCTTGTTGAAGAAAGGTCTGAATGTCTGAATTGCCTGTTTCACTGCCAGCATCTCTTTTTGATTTATGTGTAGGTTCAGCTGGTCTTGTGTCCATAGGCCTTGTATACACTTGTCTACCATGTGCGCCCCCCCCAACCGAGGTCTGAGGCGTCCGTGGTGATAGTCTGGCTTGGGTGAGGGCTGTGGAAAGGTAGTCCTTTGTTCAACTGACAGGCCTGAGCCCACCACAGGAATTCTTGCTTCAGGCATGGAATTATTGGAATTTGGGTTTCTAGGCTGTGCTTGTGCTGAGACCATAAATTCCTTAGGTACCATTGCAACTTCCTCATATGTAGTCTGGCATGTGGAATCAATATTATGCAGGATGCCATGTAACCCAGGGCTTGCAGGACTTTCCTTGCTGTAAGCTGGTTCTGCATTGTTAATGCCATGAAATAGAGTGGTAGTTGCTTTTGCTTTTCTGCTGTGAGAAATGCCATTTGATTTGATGTGTCCAGTTCTGCACCCAAGAATGTTATCCTTTGGGATGGTACCAGCCTTGACTTTTTTATGTTGACTGTGTATCCCAGGGCTTGCAATAGGTGAATAACCTTTTCCAAATCTGTTGTTAATTTGACCTTGTTGTCCAGGTATGGATAAATTTGAATTCCCTGAAGCCTGCAATGAGCAATTACTGATGCCAGGCATTTCGTGAATACTCTGGGCACAGTAGATAAGCCAAAGGGCAATGCTGAGAATTGATAATGCTCTGATCCTGCAAGAAATCTGAGGTATCTTCTGCAATCTGGTCGTATAGGGACGTGCAGGTATGCCTCCTTGAGATCTAGAGTCACCAGCCAAGACTCCTTGCCCAGCATGGGAAGAAGTTGCTGTAGGGTCAGCATTTTGAATTCTGGAACAATGAGATATGTGTTCAAAGTGGACAGGTCGAGAATAGGTCTCCATTGTTTTTCTTTTCTTGGCACCAGGAAAAGTCTGGAATAGAATCCTTGTGCTTGTTCCATAGGCGGTACCTTTTCTATAGCTCTCATCCTTAGTAAGTGGTTGATTTGTTCTAGAGTGTTTGTTTTTTGGTTTGGTGGAAGGTTTGGCATTCCTCTCTTCCTTGGTAGAGTATGGAAGTGAAACCTGTAACCTTTGTCTATTGTCTGTAAAATCCATTTGTCTCCTGTAATGTAATGCCAGTTTACTGAAAATAAGGCTAGCTGTCCGCCTAAGGGTGCTTCCAGTTGTTCCCTGGTAGGCGGTATCAGAGCCAAGTCACTGTGACTGTCCTGTGGTAGTGGTAGTAGCTGGGTCTGTGGCAGTACTTCTCTGGTTGTTAGGCTGCCACTGACGTCCCCTGTAGGCACCTCTGGATTGACCTCTGCCCCTTGGGCGCCTATTTCTGCCTCTCTGTGCTCTGGTGGTGTCTGGAAAGGACCAATTCTTCGAAGGCCAATTTCTACTAAACCTCAGAGGCTGGACCTGTAAGAAATCCTTGACTGTTTGAACAGATTTTGCTTTTTCTTCCACCTTCTTTAACACTTGCTGTGCAGGGGAGCCAAACAAACTGTGTTTCTCCATGGGAGCATCTAGGAGCTTTGACTTTACATGGTCTGGTAAGGATTGCTCTTTTAACCATGCATGCCTTCTGATCACTGTACCAGTCATAGCTGATCTAAAGGAAGCCTCCAGTGCATCATAGCTGCATTTTAAATAATGCTTACTGACCTGCTGAGTGTTATGTACCAAATCCTGAATGGACTTACGGTCTATAGGTTCAGGAGAGGATAGTTTTTTATTTAGCTGGTCTAACAAAAATTCCTGGTATTGAATCATGTGGAATTGACAGTTTAAGGCCCTAGCCGAAAGAGTAGCATAAGTATAAACTTTTTTACCCCATCTCTCTAATGCTCTAGATTCTCTTTCAGAGGGGAGGGGGTTTGTGGCAGAGGCAGTTGCTACAGCTTTGGGGCCCTGTGAAATAGTTTCAGGATCTGCAATAGGAGCCTTATACAAGTGATAATGTGTGTCAGGGACCCTGTAGTATCTGTCGGGCTTAGCAGGGGCCGGGGGAAGAGAGTCAGGGGCAGTACAAGCATCATTAAATGCATCATCCACAACTGTTAGTACTGGAGGAATGGCTAAAGGCCTATGCTGTGGCAAGTGTAAAAAGGTCCTTAGCCTCTTCCTAGAATCTGAAAAATCCTGGCCCTGCCATTGAAATTGCTCTCTCATAGCATGCAAGGTTTCCCCAAAAGAAAATTCCTCAGGAGGATAGGCAGAAGGAATGGAGTCTTCTGCGTCAGAGTCCTCATAAGGAGAATAAGGGCCTTCTGGAGGATTAGAGTTTTCTGAATCATCAGAGGAATAATCTGAAGAAACTGGCTCAGGGGGCTCTGCTCTAGGCCTCTTCTCTGGAGGGGGATGAGAGGCCCTGTCAGGGTGAGGATGGGATCCCCTGATCAAAGAAATGAGATCCTCTGCCAGGCTGAGCATTTGGGAACTAGAGCTAGGCCTGTGTGAGGGGGGTTTTAGCAGGCAAGGCCTTAGAAGATTTAGCTGCTTTAGCCCTAGAAAAAGCCTTGATAGACATGGATGCAGGGGGCCTAGCAGCTCCACGTGCAGGAGTAGATATGTCTAAAGGAATAGTATCTGATAAATCCTGGGTGCCTGCTACAGCAGGAGAAATTTCAGTAGCAGATTCAGCCATGCTGTGTGAGGCCTCGGCTGTCGGAGGTATGCTTTCGGCCGAAGGAAGAACCGCGGACTCGGTTTCAGCGAAACCGAGACACTGCAGTTGGCTTAACCGTGGTTTCGCGAAACCACGGACCGCGATGTCGGTCCTTTTCCTTACGCTTTTAGCTAATTGTGAAGTCGGAGTCTCCGGCGGCATTTTGTAAGCAAAAGCGGGACCGAAAAACTCCTCTGCAAACTCCGACCGACGTCTAAGTGTCCGTCGGTTGAAGGAAGCACAGGCTAGACAAGCTGCTACGTCGTGGTCTGGGCCTAAGCAAGGAAGGCAGTAAGAGTGGAAATCCTTATGAGGTATTTGTTTCCCACAAGTTAAACAATTATTTACTTTTTCAGACATCGGCTGAGGCAAGAAAGAGTCCCCAACGGGGTACTTAGCTTTTAAGAAGTCTTCGGTAGTAGAAATCTCTGGATCTGACCGACCGGCACTTGCGAACAGCTTCTGCTTCGGGCACCGTGCGGCAAGAAAGACTGAGGAAAATGGCGTCGGCTGATGCCTTTATACCCAATTGACAGCAGCTATGACGTCGGGTGAAGTGCGACATCAGCCGAGGCCAGACCCAGACTTTGGAATCCGGCCGACCGAAGGGCTGCCTGAGGCAGGACAACCCATATGTTAGGACTGCAGATGCATCCTTGAAGGACATCTGTACTATGTCCTTCAAGAATGCAACTGCAGTCCTGACATATGGGTTGAATACCATAGCCATGCTGGGGGTGGTAGGACTAAGCAAGAGATGGTGTAGCTAGAAGGCCCTGCAGGACTGCCAAAGCAAAGCCTGCTCGGGATCTGGAGTATAATGGCAGGTTGTAGTGTTTGGTAAATGTATGCACGGAGCTCCATGTAGCAGCCTCTAGAATATCTTTTGTAGCCACTCCTCTTAGAAAGGCTGTGGATGTGGCCATAGCTCTGGTGGAGTGTGGTCTAATATTGACTGGCACAGTTTTTCCATGGAAAGAATAACAGAATCTGATGCAGTGTCCAATCCATTTTGAGATAGTTTGCTTGGTGACCGCCTTTCCTTGTGCCCCAGCAGCATAGGCTATGAACAGTTGGTCAGACTTCCTGGTAGACTTGGTTCTGACCAAGTAGTAGCGTAGTTGCCTGTGAATGTCTAAAGTATGCAACAGCTTTTCCCCTTTGTTTTGAGGGTTAAGAAAGAAAGTAGGCAGGTGAATTGCTTGGTTTAGAGACACCCTGGATATCACCTTGGGCATGAAGGAAGGGATTGGTCCTAAGAGAAACTCTGTCCTGATGAAAGATGAGGAAAGGAGGAACTGCCAAGAGGGCCCTGTATCTCCGAGACTCTTCTTGCTGAGGTGACTGCCAACAGGAAAACCGTTTTCCAAGATGGGAATTGCATTTCTGAAGATGCTGCTGGTTCAAAAGGAGGAAGAGTTAATTTTTCCAAGACATAGTTGAGGTCCCATGCAGGGATTGGTTGTTTCCTTGGAGGTTTGATATTCTTTATACCCCTTAGAAACGGTCTTAGCAAGGGATACGAAAACACAGGTGGATCACAGTTGTAATGTGCTGAGATAGCTGAAGCGTGGATTTTGATGGAAGAGTATGAAAGGCCACTGCAAAACATTTCTGCCAAGTATTCTAATATCAGAGGTATGCTCATCAGGGATGCATCCTGGCCCTTGTTGACATTCCAGATGGTGAATCTCTTCCATTTGGCCTAATAGGTTTTTCTGGTGGAAGGTCTGCGTGCCTCCATCAAAATTTCCTGAACTTCTTTGGAGAGGGAGTCATGGATCCCAGTCATGGAACTCTCCAAGCTGTCAGCTTTAAGGTTTGCAGCTTTGGATGAACAGTTTTGTAGTTGTGCTGAGTCAGGAGCTGAGGCCATGGAGGCAAGGGCCACGGTTTGGTGTGAGTAATGCTCAGTAGCAGTGGGTACCAGTGTTGCCTTGGCCAGTCCGGAGCTATCAAGATTCCTCTTGGTTGTTCTGCCTTGATCTTCAGTAACACCTTGGTAATTAAAGGTAGGGGAGGGAATGCATAAATTGTTAGGGCATTCCAACTGAAGGAAAGAGCATCCGTTTTCCAAGCTAGAGGATGGTAAATCCTTGTGCAAAACCTTTCCAGATGATGATTGAGAGGAGATGCAAAGAGGTCTATGTCTGGCCTTCCCCATGCAGTTGTTATTTGTGAGAAAATGCGTGGTTGCAGCATCTATTCGTGTGGATCCAATAAATTTCTGCTTAACCTGTCTGCCAGAACATTGTCCTTGCCCGGAACAAACTGGGATTGCAAGTAGATGTTCAGTTTCAGAGACTTTTCCCAAAGAGTCATTGTTAGTCTGCAGAGGGGGTAGGAATGAGTGCCCCCTTGCTTGTTTATGTACCACATGACAATGGTGTTGTCTGTCCTTATTAGCAGATGGCCCTGCTGAAGAGATTTTCCAAAGGCTTCTATTGCATGTATCACTGCCAACATCTCTTTTTGATTTATGTGCTGATGCCCTTCCATGGGAGTCCATTGCCCTTGAATGCATCTGCCGTCCATGTGCGCCCCCCATCCATGGTCTGAGGCGTCTGTTGTAATAGTTTGACTTGTTGGAGCTTTGTTGAAAGGCATGCCTTCGTTTAAGTGACTTGCTTGAGCCCACCATAGAAATTCCCTTTGTAGGCATGGTATGAGAGGAATTATGTGTTCCAGGTTGTGGCTGTGTTGAGACCACAAGCTTTTGAGGTACCATTGTAGTTTTCTCATGTGTAGTCTTGCCATAGGGATTAGGAGAATGCAAGATGCCATGAACCCCAGGGCCTGCAGGGTCTTCCTTGTGGTCAGGTGGGTTAGTTTTGCTGGGCTTTTGAAGTAGACTGTCAAATGCTCTTGTTTCTCCTCTGTGAGAAAGGCCATTTGTAGCTGTGTGTTCAACTTTGCTCCTAGAAATATAATCTCTTGGGATGGCACTAGTCTTGATTTTGGAATGTTGACTGTGTATCCCAAAGCCTGTAGCAACTGAATGACATAATCCAAGTGTTTTGTCAAGGTTTGTTTGCTGTCTGCTTGTATGAGGCAGTCGTCCAGGTAGGGGTATATTTGAATCCCCTGGAGTCTGCAGTGTGCCACTACTGATGCCAGGCATTTCGTGAATACTCTGGGCGCAGTAGATAAGCCAAATGGCAATGCTGAGAATTGATAATGCTCTGTTCCTGCAAGAAATCTGAGGTATCTTCTGCAACTGTGTCTGATAGGGACATGCAGGTATGCCTCCTTGAGGTCCAGAGTAACCAGCCACGACCCCTTGCCCAACATGGGAAGAAGTTGCTGTAACGTCAGCATCTTGAATTTTGGCACCATGAGATAAGTATTTAGTATGGACAAGTCCAAAATAGGCCTCCATTGCTTTTCTTTTCTTGGAACAAGGAACAGTCTTGAGTAAAATCCCTGGCCTTGTTCCTGAGGAGGAACCTTCTCTATTGCTTTTATTTGTAACAGCTTTGAGACTTCTCTGAGTGCCTCTGCCCTCTGATTTTGTGGCAGGTTTGGCATGCCTTGTCCTGTTGGTAAAGTATGGAAGTGGAACTTGTAACCTCTATCTATTATGTCCAGAATCCAATTGTCCTTTGTTATAATGTGCCAGTTTCTTGAGAATAGAGATAATTTTCCGCCTAAAGGTGCTTCTCTTTGGGCCTTGGTAGGCGGAGTGATGGGCAAGTCATTGTGATTGTCCCTGTGGTGCAGGTGAAGTACCTGTGCCACTTCTTTGATTTTGAGGTTGCCACTGGCAGCCCCTGTAGGATCCTCGGTATTGCCCTCTACCTCGTGCACGCCTGTTCTTTCCCCTTTGTCTGATGAGTCTGGAAAGGACCAATTCTTTGAAGGCCAATTCCTGCTGAATCTGGGTGGCTGAACCTGGAGGAAATCTTTTACTGTCTGTACTGATTTTGCCTTCTCCTCAATAGACTTCAACACATCCTGAGCATTAGCACCAAAAAGCTTCTGTTTATCCAGGGGTGCTCCCAGGAGCTTTACTTTAACATGATCCGGCAGTGGCTGCTCTTTCAACCAAGCATGTCTACGGATAACAGCCCCTGTCATAGCTGCCCTACATGAAGCCTCCAATGCATCATAACCACACTGAAGAAAATGGTTGCTAACCTGCTGTGGATTATGAACCAAATCCTGCAATGCCTTTCTATCTATAGGCTCAGGAGAGGCTAGCTTTTTCTGCAAATCATCCAGCTAATAATCCTGGTACTTAAACATATGAAAAAGGCAGTTAAGTGACCTCATAGCAAGGGTGGTAGAGGTATAAACTTTTTTAACCCATCTCTCCAGGGACCTTGCTTCCCTGTCAGCTGGTAGTGGATTTTTGGCCGAGGAAGAAGCCAATCCTTTGGGGCCCTGTGAAATAGTTTCTAGATCCACAGTTTGGGCCTTAAAGAAATGCTTGTGAGTGTCAGGGACCCTGTAATATGTCTGGCTTGACAGGAGCAGGAGGGAGAGAATCAGGGGAAGCACTGGAGTCTGAAAATACATCATCCAGGACATCCAAAACTGGAGGGATAGCCAAAGGCCTGTGCTGGGGTAACTTGAGGAAGGTACGGAGCCTTTTCCTTGAATCAGAAAATTCCTGACCCTGCCACTTAAAATGTTCCCTCATGGAGTGGAGGACTTCACCGAAAGAAAAATCCTCCAGTGGAGAGGCAGAGGGAATTGATTCCTCAGCATCAGAGTCTTCATAGGCTTGGAAGGATTCTTCTTGGGTATCTGAATGCTCTGAAACCCCAGAGGCTTCATCTGAAGAGAGGTTGTCAGCCTGCTCAGTTCTTGGCCTTTTTTCTGCAGGTGGCTGAGAACCTCTGTCTGGATGGGGCTGAGACTCCCTGATAAGAGAGATTAGATCTGCAGCAAGAGACATGATCTGTCTATCAGAAGAAGGGGCCTGTGAGGTAGGCTTAGGATGGGCCTTGGCCTGGCTGGCGGCCTTAGCACGTGCAAAGGCCTTGATGGACATGGATACAGGAGGCCTAGCTGCCCCACGTACAGAGGTAACCTTGTCAACAGGAATGGTGTCGGGTAGATCGAGAACTTCGGTTTCTGGAGGAAAATCAACAACCGGCACCGGTGTAGGCTCAGAGACCGAAGAACATGTTAATGCGGTGTCGTCGGCCTGGAGCGGTTCAATAACCACTTCCGAAGGGACCGAAGCACTCGTGGAGGGCTTAGTAGTAGTATCGGTAGAAGACGCGGGCCGAGGGTGTCGGTCCCGGTCCTTACTTTTTTTGGTAGTTTGTGCTGTCGGTTGTTCCGACGGCATGGTGTAAGCGTAGGATTCACCAAAAAAGTTTTCGGCAAATTCTGCCCGGCGCCTGAGAGTGCGCTTATTAAAGCAAGCATAGGCGGCACAGGCCGGGACGTCGTGGTCTGGGCCCAAGCAAGGGAGGCAGTAAGAATGGAAGTCCTTATGAGGTATTTGTTTACCACAAGACAAACAATTATTAACTTTCTCAATTTGTTCTGACATCGTCTGAGGCAAGAAAAAATGTTCCCCAACGGGGTACTTAGCTTTTTAGATGACTTCGGAAACTGATAACACAGGAGCTGACCGACCGGCACTTGCGAACTGCTTCTGCTTCGGGCACCGCGCGGCAAGAAAGACTGAAGAAGATGGCGCTGGCTGATACCTTTATACCCCAGCCGTTCTGGCGTTAGGGAGGAGGCGACATCAGCCGACGCCAGACCCAGACTTTGGAATCCGGCCGACCGAAGGGCTGCCTGAGGCAGGACAACCCATATGTCAGGACTGCAGTTGCATTCTTGAAGGACATCTTTCTGTTACCATCCACTCATCAAGATTTCTTTTGAAGAGGGCCAGCAAGGTGCTCTGCTTGACATGAATGGGAAACTTATTCCAGAGTATGGGCAGTCTTTGGGACATGAACCTGTCCCTCCAGCATGTTCTGTTAATTGTGGTAATGAGGTTGTGATCTCTGGAGTGTGTTGCGTGGGGGGACTGGGATTTCTTTAGGTGTAGCATTTCAAGCAGGGCTGGGTCAGACATGGCTTTGTAAGTCGAGCAGAGATCACCTCTAAGTAGACAATAACAGACTGAGAACAGCTGAAGTTTCTTGAGTCTGTCCATGTATGACATGTCTTTAAGGCCTAGGATCCTTTTTGAGTACTTTTGTGGCCTCTCCAGCTGTTGTAGGTGCTATATTCGATGATTGGTCTAATGAGGGATGAGTAGAGAGGGATGATGACCTCTTTCTTTCTGGATGCGAAACCTTTGGTTATAAGATGTGCCAAGTAGAAGGACTTTCTGAACACAGTGGCAATGTGGTGGTGGAAGGTGAGGTAGCTGTCGACCTGGGTGCCCAGATCTCTTATGTTCCCTTCAGTGTTCAGTGGGCTCCCATCAATGTGGTAATTCGTGGGAACTGAGTTTTTTCCAAAGGGGATAATGCATTTTTTGGCATTAAGCTTCAGGTCATGGTTCTGACACCAGTCATTGGCTGTTTGTAGGATGTCTGCATCACTTGGGGAGTTGATAATGACTCCTAGCTTGCAGTAATCAGCGAACTTGGTCAGCCAGAGTCCTGTGCTGGCTTGGACTTCTGAGAAGTAGATGCCAAACAGGAGAGGGCCCAGGACCAAGCCCTGTGGGACTCCACTCATGACTGATTGACATTCTAACTTGGAATCCACAACTTTCACTTTGTGGGTCTTGTCTGTGAGCCAATCTGCAACCAGCAAGTTCTGTAAGGATTGATGCCTAGTTTGGTAGGTTTATCAATGATACCTGAGTGGGGAATGGTATCAAAGGCCTTGGCCAGGTCGAGATAGGCTGTATGCACTTGCCTTACCCTCATCCACAGCCTTGGTGACTGCCTCGAAAAAGTCAACCAGGTTCAGCAGGCAGGCTCTCACCTTGACAAAGCCAAACTGTGTGGGGTCAAGAGTTTGGAGATTGCCTATATCTTTGTTAAGCAGGTCCATGATGATGCGCTCCATAGCTTTGTATACCAGACTCGTCAGGTTAATGGGGCGATAGTTCCCAGGGTCTGTAGTTCCTCCCCCTTTATGGAGCGGGATGACTGGAGCAGTGTGCCATGCGTTAGGGACATAGCCTGAGGTAAAGCTGTGATTGAACAGGGCACACAGATGTGGTGCTAGTTCGTTTTGTAGCTCATGTAGAATGCAGCCAGGGATATTATAAAGTCACATGGACGCTGTATTCTTTGCTTTGGACAATGCAGCTTTTACCTGTGCCACAGAAATGGTGGGTACCAGGCTTTCTTTTGATACTGTGATAGGGCCCTTGCGGGAGAAAGGGGGGTAAAGTTGGCACTGAATCTGTCTTCCAGTATGTTGGCTATATCTGCTGGCTCAGTATAGGAGGTGTCACTATGCAATAACTCAGAACAAATCTGGTTATTGCCTTTGAGGTTTTTGATATAGCTACAGAAGACTTTGTGGTTGTTTTTAGTGTCAGCCGCAATTCTGCCTTCATAGCTGGCTTTAGAGGATTTGATAAGGGATTCTGCCTTCATAACTGGCTTTAGAGGATTTGATAAGGGATCTCAGCTTTTTGTTGAGACTGATAAGGGAGGTTTTCCAGTCTTGTGACTTCATTTTTTTTTTGCAACAGTTTCTTCCTTCTGTTGTAGTTTACTGATGGCAGGGGACCACCAGATTGGCTTCCTTTTTTTGAAGGAAAGCGTCTTAGTTCTATTAGGTATAGCAAGGTCCATGCATTTGTGTACATGCTTGTACAGTGCACTGGTGTATGATTCGGCAGTCATGCAGCTATTTTCCATTGGCATGGGTGCCAAGAAGTTAGCTACCTCTGTTTTTAAGAGCCCAACATCGGCTTTAGAGAAGTTTTTCAGGGTGGTCACCTTGGCGAGGGGAGTAGGTGAAATGAAGATTTCCATGGTTATCATTATGTGGTCAGATTTAACCAGGGAGGAATTGGCAATAGGTGTGGAGCAATGGTCTCCCATGTTGGTGATAACCAGGTCGAGGATGTTGCTTCCTGTAGTGGGGGTCAGAATGAGCTGGTCCAGGGTATTGGAATTGATAAATTCCAGAAAGCGTTGGGCCTGTACATTGGTACTCAAATAGTTTTCCCAGTTGATTGAGGGGCAGTTAAAGTCACCCAGTATGAGAGTATTGGGTTGGACCTTGAGAGATTCCAGGGTGCTTAGGAAGTTGGAGTGAAAGTCTAGGGGACATGTTTGGGGTTCTGTAGCAGCCTATGACTTGCATCGCCGTCTTAACCAGTGTTAGTTGTGCCTGAAGTATCTTAGATACATTATGCTGGGCTACCAGTCTAGAGGTGTGCATATCCTTTAAAAACATGGAGACACCACCTCCTTTGGAGCTTTCAGACATATTATGGGGCTGAAAGGTATGGAATGAGAAGTAGTCTGGGAGTGCAGGAGTGCTTTCTGCCTCTTTAAACCAGGTCTCCGTTACAGCACAGACGTCGACATTCTCCATTTTGAGGAGAGCTTCAAGCTAGTGCATATTGATATTTAGAATTCTACCATTGAGCAGCATGAACCTCGGATTGCATTTGTTTGTAGCTGTACGGTGGAATTTTGTCTTTGCAACACTGCCTAAAAAAGGTACTATAGGGGTGGCAAGAGCCTTAGCTAGTACCCGGAATCCCAGGGGTGACAGATGCAGGCCGTCTCTGGCTAAGCATCGAGGTCTGTTGATCATGTCGTCCCAGGCAGACAGATACTGGATCCCCTTAGAATGACACATGAAACTTAGTCAATTGTTGAAGTCAATCATTTTCTGCTCGTACTGTGGTATCATTTTGGGTGAAGGTAGAATACAGCTCAGGGCTAGGGTCATACCTGCCTGGGCCACATAATCCAAGAGTTCCATCACACCTCTTTTCGTGCAGTCCAGGGTGGTACGTCTCAGATCATTCACACCAACATGGACAATGACCGAGTCATATTTGTACTTGTTGTGGAGTGACATGAGTGTATGTATTATGTGGCAGATCCTGGCACCTGATAGACAACTGCCACCTTCTCCTTGTTCAACCTAGTGAGAGGCCTCACAATTGAGGTCTCCTGTGATTAGTACATTGGGCAAAGTGTTTTGCCTTAAGGGCTTGGGTTGAGAGGCACACTGTGGTGGTGAGCTATGTGTTTTGGGGTTGGTGTTGTGTTGTGATGGTCGAGTGCATTTCCATCTCAGGGGTCTCTGTTGTTTGGGTACATTTTTATTGATAGCCTCTGCGAAGCTGGGTGCATGGTTTGTGTTTCTATGTGTGGGTTGTGATGGTTGGTGTTTTGGAGGGCTGTGTGTTCTATGTAGTGAGTTGAAGGTGTCGACCTTCTCCTCTTGGGTTTCCTATCACGTAGTCGAACTTTTACAAGTTCGAACCTCATATGGTCGAGACCATAAGTTTGAATTTGAAAAAGTTCAAGTGTTTGAATGGAAATCTCCATAAGCAGAGGTTTCCATTTTGTTCAATGGGGTGCAATCTCGGAGTTGGTATATTTAAGTAGCAGGTGGTGTGGGGGTGCAGGGGGGCTTGCCCCCTGCTTAAAAAAGTTTATTTTGTTTTGAGGGGTTTTTTTAATCCATAGTCGAAGTTTTGTAACTTCAAACATAATGGTTCGAACATTACGTGTTCGAAGTTATAAGACTTCGACTATGTGATATAGACCCTCCTCTTGACCAGCTACTCCGGTCTAGGTTGGAGTGTGCACTGCTTCCATTTTGGTGATATAAGTGCATCTCTCACAGGTATGAGTGTTGGGAGGTAAGAGGACAGGGCTGTATACATTAGACAGTTGCCACAATGTCTCAGAGTGCCCAAGTGCACCAGATTAGCAGGAGAAATCATAGGAAATTGCCTTACAATCATACCAGGAGGGGTGGTCATAACTAATAATTATTGGTGCTGTTACTGCGTAGGAACAAAAACTAGTAAAACCAAACAAATGCAGCTTGCAAAGTCAGGCTTTAACAAAAATATTTACTGTGTAAAAATAGCTGTGTAGGAACAGCTAGTGCTGACAGCACCTAAGTGTGCTAGAATAAATGCTACAAAAACCTGTTAAAGTGCTAGCCGATTACACTGATTGAAGTGCAAGAAGTAAAAGAACAAGCACGTTCTAAGGGGAAAATTGAAGAGCAGACTTTCTGGCACTGGTACTAGTTTCAACAATGGAAATTCTGCATGGATGGCAGGTGCAAAGGCTCAAAAATCAAAGTGACCCACAAAAAAATTGCCAGCACCGACGGGAATAGATTCATAAAGACTAAGTCAAACCACAGTCAACAGACCGGTTTCTGCCAACAGGCCTTTCCCAATGTATATTATTAACTGCAATGAACCACATTATATATAAAACACAAACCAATTAACATAATGATTATTATTATTATGGCCGAAACCGGTCTGCTGACTGTGGCTTGACTTAATAAAGTCTTTATGAATCCATTTCAGTGGGTGCCAGAAATTTTTTGCGGATCACTGGTAATAGTTTACCTCAGCTGAGCACCGCTGCATGGTGTGCAAACACGGGCTTTTAAACCAGAAAGTTGAAAGGGATGGAAGATTTTCTGGTGCTGGGCCTCCTGGCCTCCAAAATAACATCCATAACCGCTTTAGAGAGAGGTGTATTCTGAATGGTCACACTATCCGCCATGCAGCCAGATTTAGGGTTCTGAGTTGGCTGTGCAGAATCTGATTGTTTTGTTGGGTCAGTAAATGAGGAATTTGAGGCAATGTCCAGGCTGGGCCTTGAGACAAGGTCTTTAGGATTGGGTACCAGTGCTGGCGTGGCCAATCCAGGGCAATAAGTACCATTTGTGGCTCCTCTTGTCTGACCTTTAGGAGTACCTTGGAGAGGAGAGGCAGTGGAGGAAAGGTAAATACTGTAAGGTTTTTCCAGCTGAATGCCAAAGCATCCACTTTCCATGCTTGTTTGTGATAAGTCCTTGTGCAGAATCTTTGTAGTTGGCAGTTGTGAGGCGAGGCAAATAGATCTACGTCTGGGCATCCCCATTTCCTTGTTATCATGCTGAAGATTTGTGGATCTAGTTTCCACTTGTGAGGATCCATGAGGTTTCTGCTTAGTTCGTCTGCCAGAGCATTTGTTTTTCCTAGCAGGAATTGTGCTTGCAGGTGTACTTGATAAGTCAATGCTGTGTTCCACAAAATCATGGCTTGTCTGCAGAGGGGGTAAGAATGTGTGCCTCCCTGCTTATGTACCACATGACTGTAGTATTGTCCGTCTTTATCAGCAGTTGTCCTGGATGAAGTAGGTCCTTGAAGGCTGTCAGGGCATTTTGTACATCTAGCATCTCTTTGTGATTGATGTGAATATGCCTTTGGCTTGCGGGCCATGTGCCCTGAATACATGTTCCTGCCATGTGGGCCCCCCGGGCCCCCCAGGCATAATCTGATGCATCTGTTGTTAGTATTTGCCTGGCTGTGGGTAAAATGATTGGCTGACCCTTGTTGTGGAGACAGGCCTGTGCCCACCATCAAAACTCCTGTTGCAGGTAGGGAATGAGTGAAATTAATGATTCCAGGCTGTGACAATGTTGAGTCCAAACACTTTTTAGATACCATTGTAGCTTCCTCATATGCAGTCTTGCATATGGAATTAGCAGAATGCAGGATGCCATGTAGCCCAGAGCCTGCAGAATTTTTCTTGCAAACAACTGGGTCTTTGTTGCTATGCTTTTGAAGTAAGAAGTCAGTTGCCTTTGTTTGCCTGGCGTGAGATAAGCCATCTGGGCAGTTGTATTTAAGCTTGCACCCAGGAATATTATCTCTTGAGAGGGTACTAGTTTTGATTTCTTTTCGTTTACTGTGTACCCCAGGCAAATTAGTTATCTTTTTACAAACGCCAGATACTTTAGTAGAATGTCTTTGGTCTATGCTTGAATAAGGCAGTCGTCCAAGTAGGGATATATTTTCTTTGTCTACAAAATGCAATTACTGGTGCCAGGCATTTTGTGAAGACCCTGGGCGCAGTAGATAAGTCAAAGTGCAGTGTAGAGAATTGGTAGTGCACTGAGCCAGCTATGAATCTGAGGTATCTTCTGCAAGATTGTCTGATTGGGACATGCAGGTATGCCTCTGAGGTCCAAAGTTACAAGCCAAGCCTACTTGCCCAGAATGGGCAGAAGCTGCTGCAGAGTCAACATTATGAAACGTCCAGAAAAGTATTTAGAATAGACAGATCCAGAATTGGTCTCCAGGCTTTGTCCTTTTTTGGTACTAAGAAAAGTCTTGAGTAAAATCCTTGTCCCTGCTCTTGTTGTGGTACTGGCTGAATAGCCCTCATGTCCATGAGAGATGAAACTTGTTTCTGTGCCTCTGCCCATTGATTGTTTGGCAGGTATGGCATACCTTTTGCCTTTTGGAGGGTGTGAAAGTGGAACCTGTAGCCCTGAGAGACTATATTTAAGACCCATTTGTCCTGGGTGATCATGTGCCAATTTTGTGAAAAAAGTGCTAGCTTTCCCTCTAAGGGTGCTGCCAAATGAGAAGTGCTTGGCATTGGCAGAGGGAAGTCATTGGGACTGTTTCCTATATGGCTGTGATTTGTCTTCTCCGCTTTTGGAGGTAGAAGCTCCCCATTGTTTGGGCCTGTATGAGCCATGGGGCTGTTGTCTGCCTCTAGGGCATCTGTATCTGCCTCTTTGTGGCCTGTCTGACACTGGAAAGGACCAATTCTTAGAAGGCCAGTTCCTGCTAAATCTGGGTGGCTGTACCTGTAAGAAATCCTTTACTGTCTGCAAAGATTTAGCTTTATCCTCCATTTTCTTCAAGACCTCTTCTGCCTTAACACCAAACAAAGTATCATGCTGTAATGGAGCATCCAATAATTTTGCTTTAACATGATCAGGCAGATTCTGTTCCTTTAACCAAGCATGCCTTCTAATGACAGAACCTGTAACAGCGGCCCTGCAAGAGGCCTCCAGTGAATTAAAACCACATTGCAAAGTATGCTTTCCCACTTGTTCAGCTGCATGCAATAAATCCTGCATTTCCTTGTTCTCAGAACATTCAGAATTTGTCAACATTTTCTGTTTTAGCAGTGAGATTAAGTATTGCTGATATTTAAACATATGAAAATGACAATTTAAAGCCCTTACAGCCAAGGTGGCAGAAGTGTAAATTTTTTCCCCCATCTGTCCAGTGCCCTTGAATCCCTGAGGGGACAGGGTTTTTTGCAGTAGAGGCCTCAACCCCTTTGGGACCCTGAGATATAGTTTCTGGGTGAGCAGCAGGGTTTTTATATAGACATTTATGAGAATCTGGAACCCTGTAGTATCTTGTCTGGCTTAACAGGTGCAGGAGGTAAAGAGTCGGGAGACAGGCCGGACTCTGAAAATACATCATCTACAATGTCTAGAACAGGTAAAATAGCAAGAGTTCTGTGCTGAGGTAGTAGAAGAAAGTCTCTGAGCCTTTTCTTAGATTCTGAGTAATTTTGGCTCTCCCAGTGGAAATGCTCCCTCATGGTATGTAGGGTTTCCCCAAAGGAATAATCTTCAGGAGGAGAAGCTAAAGGAATAGATTCTTCAGCATCAGAATCCTCATAAGGAGGAAGAGAGTATCCCTGATCTGAAGAGGAGTCAGAGAAAATGGAAACCTGATCAGAGGAAGCATATTCAGTGTCTTGCCTAGGCCTCTTAGGAGGGGGATGGGAACCCCTGATCAAAGTAATTAGGTCTTCAACCATTTTGAGCATCTGTTTCTTAGGCATGGAAGTCTGTCCTGGAGAATGCTGTACTTGTTTCCTCGTCTTTAAAGCTGTTTTAGACTGTCTTGGATGCTGAGGTTGGCTTGATATAAAGCTGTGTAGGTCTGAAAACACCCTCAGAAGCAGATGCCTGGTCAGCGGCTCTGGACCCATCTGAGGGATTAGTTTCCGAAGGCCCAATACCTTGAGTATCCAGAGGCCTAGTTGTCTCCACGTGGAAGTCGGAGGTGGCCTGTGGCTCTGATGTAGCGGGTGTCGGGGGATACGAAAGCGCCTCACTGAGAACCGGTGAACTGGCGACTAGCCCTGAAGAGGCTTCGTCGTCGGTTTTGGACCTCGGATGCCTGTCCTTTTCTTTTTCCTTGCACTTTTTATGAACTCCGGTCGTCGGCTGTTCCGACGGCATTATATAGTTAAATCTTTGGCCAAAGTAATGAAATGCAAAATCGTACTGACGCTTAATAGTATGTTGGTTAAATCTAGCACAAAACTGACAACTAGCAACGTCGTGGTCAGGGCCTAGGCAAGGAATACAGTAGGAATGAAAATCCTTATGAGGTATTTGCTTCCCACAAGAAATACAACTGTTAACTTTTTCTGACATCGGTCTGGAGCAAGAAAAAAGTTTCCCCAATGGGGTACTTAGCTTTATTGAAGACTTTGGATCTGAAATTCAATTTCGAAAATCTCAGGAGTCGGCCGACCGGCACTTGTGAACTGCTTTTGCTTCGGGCACCGCGCGGCAAGAAAGACTGAAGAAAATGGCGTCAGGGAAGAAGCGACAACAACCGACACCGGACCAGGACTTTGGAATTCAGGCCGACTGCAGGTAGCCTGCCAGCAGGATAACCCAAGTGTAATGACTGCAACAGTGAAACACGATGAACATCCATTCCTCTTATGGTAGATAGGCTACCTAGTGTTCACCACTCCGAATGATAAGCTAGAAGTTTTCCCTCCAACACAGAAAGGTCTG